>NC_056733.1:201247624-201485124 GCF_019279795.1 Protopterus annectens
GCTGATTGTATTTAAGATTGACATTTCTAGCCTCTGCTTTTAATGAAACTAAATAATAAGGGAATTCACATAAGAATGTATGTCCTTGACATACACAATATTTAAATGTTAGATATTCATAGCAGCATAAAACATCAAATGTCGTACTGTCCTGAATAAAACCTTAAAAGGAAGAAAGTGACAAAATGAGATGATACCACTGCCTTTCCCAAAGATTAATGTGACTTCAGTGAGATAAAACAAACAAGCTGAAGGTGCAGTGCACTGAACTGATTAAAAAAAGCATGGTTTGCAGGATGGCAAAAGATGAAGGAGGTGGAGGTAATACTTCTCATTTAAGTAGAGTTAGCACTCCTGTAAACTGCCGATGCCCATTTAGAAATTATGGGGAAGAGGTCTGTGATGGTGGGAGTAGAAGACATGGAAGACAAGCCTGACCAGTCACTGGAGAGACTGCTTTTGTGAACTGGGACTTCTTGAAGTATGACAGCATTTACTTTGCCATGACGTTCAAAATGAAACAAATGAGTACCAATATCAATAAATGAGAGCCACATGGTTACCAGAGATCACTGGGCTTTGAACACAGCAATATAATCTTACAAAGACCAAAACCTTTCAAACCAGCACTACATGTCAACTAAAATTAAAATAAACAGTACAAAAGTAGAAGAGCTGAACTATTTTATTAGATGACTTAGCATTGTTGTCTAAACTCTGAGCTTTGGCCGGTTAAGACCTACCTGCAATCAACTGGACATATAAGTGAATTTAAGTAAATCTTTATCTTCACTTTTTTCAAATAATACAGCATTTGAATTGATTTATTTGTGTTGCATTAATTACTATCTAGCTGGAAGTTGTAGCTCTGTTTTTTTTCAGTTAATGCTTGTTAGAATATAGTGCTAGTAAGAATTCCTGCATAGCCAGTGATAAATGGGGGAAGTTTCACTTCATTGATATTCGGTTTCTGCCTTATATAAGTGGTACATTTTGGATTATTTTCTGCGTAAACTCTGAGCTTTGGCCAGCAAAGACCTACCTGCAATCAACTGGATGTATAAGTGAATTAAAGTAAATCTTTATCTGCACTTTTTTCAAATAATATAGCATTTACATCAATTTATTTGTGTTGCATTTAATACTATCTAGCTGGAAGCTGTGGCTCTGTTTTTTCAGTTAATACTTGTTAAAATTTAGTGCTAGTTAGAATTCCTGCATAGCCAGGGATAAGTGGGGATGTTTCACTTCATTGATACTCAGTTTCTACCTTATATAAATGGCACATTTTGGAATATTTTCTGCTTAAACTCTGAGCTTTGGCCAGCTAAGACATACCTGCAATCAACTGGACGTATAAGTGAATTTAAGTAAATGTTTATCTGCACTTTTTTCAAATAATACAGCATTTAAATTTATTTATTTGTGTTGCATTGACTACTATCTAGCTGGAAGTTGTGGCTCTGTTTTTTCAGTTAATGCTTGTTAGAATTTAGTGCTAGTTAGAAGTCCTACATAGCCAGGGATAAGTGGGGATGTTTCACTTCATTGATATTCAGTTTCTACCTTATATAAGTGGCATACTTTGAGTTATTTTCTGCTTAAACTCTGAGCTTTGGCCAGCTAAAACCTACCTGCAATCAACTGGATGTTTAATCTTTATCTGCACTTTTTTCAAATAATACAGCATTTAAATTGATTTATTGGTGTTGCATTGAATACTATCTAGCAGGAAGTTGTGGCTCTGTTTTTTCAGTTACTGCTTGTTAGAATTTAGTGCTAGTTAGAACTCCTGCATAGCCAGTGATAAGTGGGTGAAGTTTCACTTCATTGATATTCGGTGTCTGCCTTATGTAAGTGGTAAATTTTGGATTATTTTTTGCTTAAACTCTGAGCTTTTGTCGGGAAAGACATGCCTGCAATCAACTGGATGTATAAGTGAATTGAAGTAAATCTTTATCTGCACTTTTTTCAAATAATATAGCATTTAAATTGATTTGTGTTGCATTGAATATTATCTAGCTGGAAGTTGTGGCTCTGTTTTTTCAGTTAAGCTTGTTAGAATTTAGGGCTAGTTAGAATTCCTGCATAGCCAGTGATAAGTGGGGAAGTTTCACTTCATTGATATTCCATTTCTGCCTTATATAAGTGGTACATTTTGGATTATTTTCCACTTAAACTCTGAGCTTTGGTCAGGAAGACATACATGCAATCAGCTGGACGTATAAGTGAATTTAAGTAAATCTTTATCTGCACTTTTTTCAAATAATACAGCATTTAAATTGAATTATTTGTGTTGCATTGAATACTATCTAGCTGGAAGTTGTGGCTCTGTTTTTTTCAGTTAATGCTTGTTAGAATTTAATGCTAGTTAGAATTCCTGCGTAGCCAGTGATAAGTGGGGAAGTTTCCCTTCACTGATATTCAGTTTCTGCCTTATATACGTGGTACATTTTGGAATATTTTCTGCGTAAACTCTGAGCTTTGGCCGGCTAAGACCTACCTGCAATACTGGATGTATAAGTGAATTTAAGTAAATCTTCATTTGCACTTTTTTCAGATATTACAGCATTTAAATTGATTTATTTGTGTTGCATTGAATACTATCTAGCTTGAAGATGTGGCTCTGTTTTTTTCAGTTAATGCTTGTTAGAATTTAGTGCTAGTTAGAATTCCTGCATGGCCAGTGATAAGTGGGGGAAGTTTCACTTTATTGATACTCGGTTTTTGCCTTATATAAGTGGTACATTTTGGATTATTTTCACTTAAACTCTGAGCTTTGGCTGGCTAAGACCTACCTTCAATCAACTGGACGTATAAGTGAATTTAATTAAATCTTTATCTGCACTTTTTCAAATAATACAGCATTTAAATTGACTTATTTGTATTGCATTGAATACTATCTAGCTGGAAGTTGTGGCTCTGTTTTTCAGTTAATGCTTGTTAAAATTTAGTGCTAGCTATAATTCGTGCATAGCCAGTGATAAGTGGGGGTAGGTTCACTTCACTGATATGCAGTTTCTGCCTTCTATAAGTGGTACATTTTGGATTATTTTCTGCTTAAACTCTGAGCTTTGGCTGGCTATGACCTACCTGCAATCAACTGGACATATAAGTGAATTTACATAAATCTTTATCTGCACTTTTTTCAAATAATACAGCATTTAAATTGATTTATTTGTGTTGCATTGAATACTATTTAGCTGGAAATTGTTGCTTTGTTTTTTCAGTTAATGCTTGTTAGAATTTAGTGCTAGTTAGAATTCCTGCATAGCCAGTGATAAATGGGGGAAGTTTCACTTCATTGATATTCAGTTTCTGCCTTATATAAGTGGTACATTTTGGATTATTTTCTGCTTAAACTCTGAGCTTTGGCCGGCTAAGACCTATCTGCAATCAACTGGACGTATAAGTGAATTTAAGTAAATCTTTATCTTCACTTTTTCAAATATTACAGCATTTAAATTGATTTATTTCTGTTGTGTTGAATACTATCTAGCTGGAAGTAGTGGCTCTGCTTTTTTAAGTTACTGCTTTTAGAATTTAGTGCTAGTTAGAACTCCTGCATAGCCAGTGATAAGTGAGTGAAGTTTCACTTCATTGATATTCGGTGTCTGCCTTATGTAAGTGGTAAATTTTGGATTATTTTTTGCTTAAACTCTGAGCTTTTGTCGGGAAAGACATGCCTGAAATCAACTGGATGTATAAGTGAATTTAAGTAAATCTTTATCTGCACTTTTTTTCAAATAATATAGCATTTAAATTGATTTGTGTTGCATTGAATATTATCTAGCTGGAAGTTGTGGCTCTGTTTTTCAGTTAATGCTTGTTAGAATTTAGTGCTAGTTAGAATTCCTGCATAGCCAGTGATAAGTGGGGAAGTTTCACTTCATTGATATTCCATTTCTGCCTTATATAAGTGGTACATTTTGGATTATTTTCCACTTAAACTCTGAGCTTTGGTCAGGAAGACATATATGCAATCAACTGGACATATAGGTGAATTTAAGTAAATCTTTATCTGCACTTTTTTCAAATAATACAGCATTTAAATTGAATTATTTGTATTGCATTGAATACTATCTAGCTGGAAGTTGTGGCTCTGTTTTTTCAGTTAATGCTTGTTAGAATTTAGTGCTAGTTAGAATTCCTGCATAGCCAGGGATAAGTGGGGATGTTTCACTTCATTGATATTCAGTTTCTACTTTATATACGTGGTACATTTTGGAATATTTTCTGCGTAAACTCTGAGCTTTGGCCGGCTAAGACCTACATGCAATACTGGATGTATAAGTGAATTTAAGTAAATCTTCATTTGCACTTTTTTCAGATATTACAGCATTTAAATTTATTTATTTGTGTTGCAATGAATACTATCTAGCTTGAAGTTGTCGCTCTGTTTTTTCAGTTAATGCTTGTTAGAATTTAGTGCTAGTTAGAATTCCTGCATGGCCAGTGATAAGTGGGGGAAGCATCACTTCATTGATATTCAGTTTCTGCCTTGTATAAGTGGTACATTTTGGATTATTTTCACTTAAACTCTGAGCTTTGGCTGGCTAAGACCTACCTGCAATCAACTGGACGTATAAGTGAATTTATTTAAATCTTTATCTGCACTTTTTTCAAATAATACAGCATTTAAATTGATTTATTTGTGCTGCATTGAATACTATCTAGCTGGAAGTTGTTGCTCTGTTTTTTCAGTTAATGCTTGTTCGAATTTAGTGCTAGTTAGAATTCCTGCATAGCCAGTGATAAGTGGGGGATGTTTCACTTCATTGATATTCGGTTTCTGCCTTATATAAGTGGTACATTCTGGATTATTTTCTGCTCAAAATCTGAGCTTTGGCTGGCTAATACCCATCTGCAATCAACTGGACATATAGCCAGTGATAAGTGGGGGAAGTTTCACTTAATTTATACTCGGTTTTTGCCTTATATAAGTGGTACATTTTGGATTATTTTCTGCTTAAACTCTGAGTTTTGGCTGGCTAAGACCTACCTGCAATCAATTGGATGTATAAGGGAATTTAAGTAAATCTTTATCTGTACTTTTTCAAATAATACAGCATTTAGATTGACTTATTTGTATTGCATTGAATACTATCTAGCTGGAAGTTGTGGCTCTGTTTTTCAGTTAATGCTTGTTAAAATTTAGTGCTAGCTATAATTCGTGCATAGCCAGTGATAAGTGGGGGTAGGTTCACTTCACTGATATGCAGTTTCTGCCTTCTATAAGTGGTACATTTTGGATTATTTTCTGCTTAAACTCTGAGCTTTGGCTGGCTATGACCTACCTGCAATCAATTGGACATATAAGTGAATTTACATAAATCTTTATCTGCACTTTTTTCAAATAATACAGCATTTAAATTGATTTATTTGTGTTGCATTGAATACTATTTAGCTGGAAATTGTTGCTTTGTTTTTTCAGTTAATGTTTGTTAGAATTTAGTGCTAGTTAGAATTCCTGCATAGCCAGTGATAAATGGGGGAAGTTTCACTTCACTGATATTCAGTTTCTGCCTTATATAAGTGGTACATTTTGGATTATTTTCTGCTTAAACTCTGAGCTTTGGCCGGCTAAGACCTACCTGCAATCAACTGGACGTATAAGTGAATTTAAGTAAATCTTTATCTGCACTTTTTCAAATATTACAGCATTTAAATTGATTTATTTGTGTTGTGTTGAATACTATCTAGCTGGAAGTTGTGGCTCTGTTTTTTCAGTTAATGCTTGTTAGAATTTAGTGCTAGTTAGAATTTCTGCATAGCCAGTGATAAGTGGGGGATATTTCACTTCATTGATACTCAGTTTCTGCCTTATATAAGTGGTACATTTTGGATTATTTCCTGCTTAAACTCTGAGCTTTGGCTGGCTAAGACCTACCCACAATCAACTGGAAGTATAAGTGAATGTAAGTAAATCTCTATCTGCACTTTTTTCAAATAATACAGTATTTAAATTGATTTATTTGTGTTTCATTGAATACTATCTAGCTGGAAGTTGTGGCTTCAGTTAATGCTTGTTAGAATTTAGTGCTAGTTAGAATTCCTGCATAGCCAGTGATAAGTGGGGGAAGTTTCACTTCATTGATATTCGGTTTCTGCCTTATATAAGTGGCACATTTTGGATTATTTTCTGTTTAAACTCTGAGCTTTGGCCGGCTAAGACCTACCTGCAATCAACTGGATGCATAAGTAAATTTAAGTAAATCTTTATCTGCACTTTTTTCAAATAGTACAGCATTTAAATTGATTTATTTGTGTTGCACTGAATACTATCTAGCTGGAAGTTGTGGCTCTGTTTTTTCAGTTAATGCTTGTTAGAATTTAGCATTAGTTAGAATTCCTGCACAGCCAGTAATAAATGGGGAAGTTTCACTTCATTGAATTCGGTTTCTGCCTTATATAAGTGGTACAGTTTGGATTATTTTCTGCTTAAACTCTGAGCTTTGGCAGGCTAAGACCTACCTGCAATCAACTGGATGTATAAGTGAATTTAAGTAAATCTTCATCTGTACTTTTTTCAAATAATACAGCATTATTATTTGTGTTGCATTGAATACTATCTAGCTGGAAGCTGTGGCTCTGTTTTTTTTCAGTTAGTTCCCCACCCACCATCCCTGCTTTTGTTTTAGTGTTAATCTTGGTGGCTTTGAAAATGACTGATCCTCTTGTAAATTTGCATTTGGATACTCCTCCTGGGCCCATCTCATTTGCTCACTCAAAATTGCACTTTATTCATCTGCTTTCACTGCATTTGTGTTTCTTCCTACTTTATTAGTTTATTTTGCCTTTGTGTCATTTTAAAAGTACTCAGTTGGATTTATTACTGCTTGGTGTATTTATCATTCTAAGTCTTTTGGTTTAAGCACTTGGGCTTCAGACCAGTTGTTTTACATTAAGAAGGTTTGTGGTTTGTACTGTTGTGGCAGGACAGGTAGCTTACATCCTTCTAAGTTGGGAACTACTGATTGAAGGCTCTGTGTCTGTTACTCTAAAAGTATATTAGTTCTGGTTTAAGTACTTGGGCTTCAGGCCAGTCATTTTACATTAAGAAGGTTTGTGGTCTGCACTCTTGTGGAAGGAGATGCTGGACTCTGCCCTTCTGAGCTGGGAATTTCTGGTTAGAGGCTTATAGTGCCTGCATATTTGAACTGTTTCTTACTGAAATTGGCGTGCCTTGTTTGCTGTCACATAAACTAGATTCCAGCCTGCTGAATTTAGCTTTGTTTGTATAACTTGAGCACTAATTCAGGCTGTCTTTTATGGAGAAGGTTCCCCTGCACCGCAGTGGCAGGAATGTGCAGTTAGAGCTTGTCTGATTGAAGACTACAGGAACAGGGCTCAGTTTTGAGATTTTTTTACTGGTTAATTGGATAATTTGTTTAGAAGCCTTTTCTGATTGCTTGTAGTCATCTAAATCTGTTTTAAGTGTATTTTTTACTGTTTGTAGTCATTTAAAGTTGTTTTAAGTGTATTTTTTTACTGTTTTTGCCTTATCTTTTCAAAAAAATTGTCTGTGTTTCCCACCTTTCTAAGCTAGTATAGTTCGGTTTTCAGGCTAGTGCTGAATTCAGGGCTGTGTTACAAGTTTCTGAGTTGCCCATACCTTACTTGGATAGAAGGAGGTTTCTCTGTTCACCTGTGAAAGAGGGAGGTTTGCGCAGTCATCTGTCCCTGGAGGAGTGGTTTCAGCCAAGAAGTTAGTAGTTTATAGTCCATTTTGGGCTAATTTCTATCTCTTTCATTTCTCTGCTGTAGAAACCGTGTTTACATGGTTTTGCACATCCGGGCAGCACTGGTTAGCTAGGGCTAAATTATTCCCGGCTCCACCAAGTCTCCTCTTCAGTTTTTCCCTTGAAAGTAGTCTAACTCTAAACCTAAGCACTTAAAAAGCATCCTACAGTCCAGCACTTGCTCAGACCTAATAGCAAGCACTAATATATCCAGATACTTGATTGCCCAGCAAGGTAAGGCTCATTATTCACCCCTCACCAACCAAGTGACTAAGCAGCTCACCCTACTCTTCAGTCATAACCAAAGGGCAATTTCAGGTATACTCTCCAGTCTGGCTGGTGAACCTGGGTATCCTGAGGCAATGTTACAACTGCCACATGTACACAGACAACCCTCTTCTCCTACCACAAAACATTAACATATGCGAGTGATTCAATTATATAGCTAAACTGGAGGCTAAGCTCTCTCCACCCAAGACTGGAACAGGCAGTCATGAGGAGAAGGTTTATACTTGTACCACACCTCCAGCCTCACACAGACATACTAAACCAGCACTGGCAAAAAATACACTAAATCATACTTGGAGGCTCTAAACAAAAACCTGCAAAAGCATCATAGACCTCCAAAGCAGACACCCAAAAAACCTGCACATCCCGTCACAAACCAGACAACACATAAAACACAAAATCAGTGTGCCGCACAATCACAGCCCTTAAGGCAAAATAACATACCTAACACACTAGTAACAGGCGACTCTATAGTCAGGCACACTGCCATCCCACTCACTAGGCTGGACAAGGAGAAGGTTACTGTTAGCTGCCTGTCGGGAGCCAGAATCTGCCACATAACACAAGCACTCAGGTCACTCCAGAACAAGTACAAATATGACTCTGTCATTGCTCATGTTGGTGTGAATGACCTGAGACGTACCTCCCTGGACTACATAAAAAGAGACATGGAAGAGCCATGTAGCCCAGGTGGGCATGACTCTGACCCTGAGTAGCATCCTGCCCTCATCAAGAATGATACCACAGTATAAAGAAAAAATGATAAATTTCAACAATTGGCTAAGCTTTTGGTGTCATTCAAAGGGGATCCAGTGTCTGTCAGCCTGGGATGATATGCTCGATAAGCCTCATTGCTTTGCAAGAGAAGGCTTGCACCTGTCACCCCTAGGCTTTCGAATACTGGCCAAGGCTCTTGTTGCCCCCATAGGGCCTTTTTTTAGGCAAGGCTCAAAAGTCAAACCCACCTCCGTAAATAGCACAAATAAAAAAATGAGGGTTATGCTACTCAATGCCAGGAGTTTAAATCTCAAAATGCACATGCTCAAAGCACTCCTCAGTATGGAGAACATCGGCATCTGTGCAGTTACTGAAACCTGGTTCAAGTCTCCACAGAACACCCCAGAACTACCGGGCTACAGCTCATACCACACATTTTTCGGCCACAGAACATGGACTGAAACACAAAAGAAGGGGGTGTATCCATATTCATCAAGGATACCTACACCTCCAGGTTAGTGGTGCAGCGTGATACCTCTGATATCATCCATGTGCAACTAACATTGGGCAAATCTGCAATGTAAATTGTGGCCTGCTACAGATCACCCCCCATGACCCAGGACCACCACTCCGCCTTTCTGTAGACACTGGAAAACATGAAGGTCCTACCGAACACCCTGATATTGGGCAATTTCAATTACCCTACCGTTAACTGGGAAAACTACTCAAGTACAAACTCCCAGGTCCAGTGTTCCTGTAATTTATCAGTTCAAATGCCCTGGATCAGCTGGTAAACTCCACTACTAGAGGTGAAAACATATTGGACCTGGTCATCACCAACATGAGCAACAGGTGTTCTGCACCACAGGTCAACCCGTCACTGGTTAGATCAGACCATAAACTAATCACTCTGGATGTCCACACCACACCACCACCCCCAACCAAGGAAACTGCAGTGAAAACATTTCTATAGCAAACTTCACCTTACTTAAGACAAGAGGTGGTAAGTTTCACAGCCCCCATGCTAAAGGATAACAGTGTCCAAGATGCAGGAACCTTTACAAATGCACTCTATGAGCACCTACAAGGATGCATGGATCATGCCATCCCTAGCAAAACCAAGACTCACTCACCTAAGAGAAGGAAACCAGTCTGGTGAACCCCTGCCATAAACAGGCTATACAATAGAAGGAGGAAACTAGTTCAGAAAAAAAGCAAATCCCAAGAAGGAAAGACATCTCTGATCAGTATCAGTAAGAAACTGAGGTCCCTCATAAAATCATCCAAGGATAACTTTGAAAGAAAAATAGCCAAAGATGCAAAAGATAACCACAAAGCCTTCTTTAGCCATGTCAAGAATCTAAGTGGCAACTCACAGATATGCTCTGAGCTAGTGCAAAATAGCACAAAATATACTGAACCTACTGATATTGCCAACATCCTGGCAGATAGATTCAGTGCAAACTTCACCCCCCCCTCTCACCCCCAAAAGGGCCCAAAACAATACCAGAAAAGTGTAGTGTCCCGGACGCACAGGTGAAAACAGCCCTTTCAAAAGCCAAAAGTACAGCATCAATGGGCCAGATGGTGTACCAGGCTGCATCTTGCACGAACTACAGAACAAACTAACCCCCCACCTAAACACATTGTTCAACCTCAGCCTCACCACAGGCTACATGCCCATAGAATGGCACACAGCAACGGTCATTCTGCTCCACAAAGGAGGGGCCACAACTAGCCTGGTCTGCAAGGCTATGGAGTGCATCATCATGGAACTCATTAACAAAGACATTGGGAACCTCCAAACACTTGACCTGACCCAGTTCGGCTTTGTTAAGGGCAGATCATACCTACTAAACCTGACTGACTTCTTCGAGACAGTCACAAAGGCCATAGATGAGGGGAAGGTGGTTCACACAGCCTACCTTGACCTCACCAAGGCTTTTGACACAATTCCCCACTCAGGAATTATAGAAAAACTCACCAGCCTGAACATAAACCCCTATGTCACGAGATGGGTTGACAACTGGCTTACAAACAGAACTCACATGGTAAGAATACCGGGCTCCAGGTCCAACTCTAAATCAGTCAGAAGTGGTGTTCCACAAGGCTTGGTCCTGGGACCCCTACTGTTTGGCATATTCTTCTCAGAAGTACAGGCAAACACAGGAGGACTATGGCTAACAAAGTTCGCCGATGACTGCAAACTGGGATCCATAATTGACTCTCTGACTGACACGGACATTCTCCAAAAGGGCCTTACTGAGACGGACACCTGATGTCAAAGTCATGGTCTCAAGCTAAATGCCAAAAAATACACAGTCATCCCATTTGGGAAAAACAAAACACCCATGAATTACCACATAGGTGGCAGCCCCCTTAATACAGAAGAGGTAATAAGAGATCTGGGGACCCAGGTAGATAGTAATCTCTCCTTTGACAATCATATTGCCAAAGTAGTTAGGAAATACTTCTATGTAGCCCATCTAATTACTAAAGGGTTCACATCTAGAAATAAAGAGGTTATAGTGCCCCTCTACTCATCACTCATCAGACCCATCATAGAGTACAATGCCCCATTTGGGATGTACCTCACAAGACACTTCCAACAGCTGGAAAGACCACAAAAGTACCTCACCAAGAGGATTACTGGCCTCAAACATATGTCCTATGCAGCCCGACTGGAAAAACTCCGGCTGTACTCAGTGGCATATCGCTTACTCAGAGGTGATCTCTGCCTGATTTACAAAGCCACGTCCAGCTCAGAATTGATGGACATGCTCCATCTAAAGAAATCCAAGTCACTGCGAGCCACTCGCTCTAATGAACTAAACCTCGCCACAACAATAAATTGAACATGCTGGAGAGACAGATTCCTGTCACAGAGACTCCTCATGCTTTGGAACAAAATTCCTAACTACATTAGGCAGAGCACCTCACTAACACACTTTAAGAGAAACCTTGACGAGTGGATTGAGTAACAGAAAATACACCCCTGGAATCACTTCATTGGCTCTTCTTGACAGAGGCTCAGTTAATTAATTAATAGTGCAGCAAAAGCTGACACACTCTGGCTAGGCTTATAAATGCCCTTGGGCAGATAGCCTAGTACCTACCTATGAACCTAAGAACCTAATAAGATACAGGACTTAATCAGAATCAGCGACATGTATAACCACCCATTTAAACAAGTAATGTGAACTAATTAGTACAACAATGTGGCTGTTAAAAAGCTACATATCCACAATATCTATTTTAAATTATATATTTAAAACACAATATCAGAAACATCATCACCGAGTCTGGCTGATGCAGGTGAGCTGGAGTGCTAGATTGTTATTCCTTTATTTTAGCTGGTCTATGTTGCAAAGCATTTTTATACTAATTTGTTCACTCAGCTCAGGGTGACTTGAATCTAAGGCAAACTTCCATCTAAGCTCTTTTGCTTCTAGAATGCTATCAACATTTCAACCTGGGTCCTAAAACTGCAAAAACTATAACAAGAAAAGCCAACTTTTTAATCCCGTGATGGCTCCCATTGTAATTAAAATAATGCATTTTTATTGCTGTACATCCTGATGACTTCTAGTTTCTCATATATGTGCTGTCTTTCCCACATAGAAACCACTGCAGTGCACATACCTTGTGATATAACCTGCATTTCTGCTGCCACAGATGGAGTGCCCATTGACCCTAGAGGCCTTATGACCTAAGACCAAATAGTAACCTTTGTCAGGGGCAGACAATCTGGAAAGTAAAGGCAGACTGAGTAAAAAGGCAAAATGCAAAATTCAGGATGCCTTCAGAGACATGTATCATGATGATTAAATGATATGCACTTACAAAAGCAGCCATTAAGTAGCAGTACCCCTCAGCCAGGCATAGGATGACTGAAAAAACAAAAAACAAAAACATAAACTCAAAGGACACAATGTTGCACCAGGTACTGCATGTAATACAAAAGCAGATCTAACAAACATGAGAAAGAAAATGTATAAGGGGGATTGTGTTGTGTTAATTCATGTTATCAAAGTTAACAAGATGGCTGCTATTTGTACTTACTTACTAAAAGTTTAACTTGTATCAAGGTAGAACATGTTGCTGTTTGTAGTTTTGACTTATTGATTTATATTTATTAATATTTTAACTGTATATCAGCAGTTGTGCTTGAAAAAATTCAAATAATAAATAACAGGAGTATAGGTCCACTAGGTCAGAGAAAAGACATAAGGTGAATATAAATTTAAAAGGAAGCAAATAGCAAGATATTCCAAAACAAGCATCATGTATAAAATACAGGGAGAAGCCGGGGTGGGGGCACCCAGAGCAGACCCAGTTAGGGGGATATCAGAAAACTGGATAAAGGTCTATGGGGTTAACAGTAAATGAAGACAGTAGAAGTTTGAATGTGTGGAATTCCCAGATTAGAAGGAAGAGGACATGGAATAAAGTGGCAAGAAAGGAAGGAAACCTAGGATATGGGGGGGGGGTTACCTACATGATGCAGGTGCAGAACAATGGGGCCTCTTAAAGAACGTAAACAGAATTAGAATTGTAAAGAAATGAATGTACCAGGGAAGGAAGAAGTATTTGTTTTACCCAAGAAACAAAGGTGAAGATGAGGGATGAGGACACTCAGAATTAAATAACACCATAAGAACAGGCAACATGAGAGGGAGTCTAAAAAGACTTACTGTCTAACCATCAGAAAAAGGCTAAAATACAGTGAGACACAGTGTCAGCAAGAAAAGAAGGGACATGGATTATCTGAAAAGGCACGATGAAAAGGGAGAGATGAATGACAGAAAAGATTTATACTCCAAACAAAGATAAGGATGAGCATTGCACAAGGTTCTTCATGAAACAGGAACGGCTAAGGTGAGTGGTTGAGCTAGAAATAACTGATGTGAGTTATAATGTAACCTTAAGATTGAAAATAGACAGAGAAAAAGGGTAAAAGCAACATAAGAGGGTGAGACAGGAAAATGACAGACGGTAAAGAGAATGGGGTGGGGGCAAATAGATGGAGCGAGAGAGAGGAATGGGGAGATATAGAAATGTACATACTTCAGGAAAGAACAGGAGAAACAGCAGGAATGAGGGAAATGGAGAATAAGAGAGCCATAGTATGGCAGGTAGGGGGAAGAGCCACATCAAAAACATGCACATGTTATCCTGACATTAAACACAAAAAACACCAAGCCTTTGGAGCTTATGGGAGGAAGCATAGACAAGCAAAAGGAAGTCACTGGATGCACCACAGTGAAGCAAGTGCTCACATCAGCTATGAGGCCTAGGGTTAGGTCCTAATTGAAAACCCCTCAATACTGGGATGCCAGTGACGATGCAAAATACCTCCATGGCTTGTGGGATTATGCCTCCTCTGGTCAGCTCTTGCAACTGTACTAGGAAATGAATTGGATCAAGATACATTGTATGAAGCCTGAAGGTTAGCAAGTACTGAGGCAAAAAGAAAAAAATACCAAGCAGCCAAAAGACTGGAAATGGGATACCCACTAAATGAGGGGAGAAATCTGGCATAGCCCACATATGGCATAATGGTTAAGGCGTTTGCCTCATAGCTCAGAAGTACAGGATTTGATCCTCACTAAGGGTGATTGGCTAGGTTTCAAATGGTCCACAAGGGTAGCTAATTTATTATTTACCTTTGAGGGATTGGGGATTGGCAAAATGGTTCAGGTGTTTACCTCACAGACACATTGCACAGGGTTTCTTCCCCATCCATATAAAGCAGGGTCCATCCCTAACCCCATTTAAGCATAACCTTGACCAATGGATGGGAAATCAGAAATTTACCCAGGGTCTGGCCCTCAGATCTCTGATAGACAGAGGCAGTCAGTAATGCCAAAGCTAACATACCCCACTGCCCATATAATGTCTGGAAACTCAGAGCCAAAACAACCATCTCTTAATAAACACCCATGGCTTCACTATTTAGTGAGTGTGAAATTAAAAAAAAGGTAAATTAAGAAATAAAAATGCATATGTGTGTGTTTGTGTGTGTGTGTGTGTGTGTGTGTGTGTGTGTGTGTGTGTGTGTGTGTGTGTGTGTGTGTGTACGTATGTCAATGTGCATTTGTGTAAGTGAGACAGATTAATACAGAGAGTGTGAGTGAGAGTGAAAAACAGAGGCAGCACATATCAGCGTCTTCTGACTGCAACAGTCATCCTCTCAGCATGCGTTGACTAAACAGTGAGAAGTATGAAATTCTAATGTCTGGATTATGGGCTGACATCAATCCTCACTGATTTACCAGCAAATCAAACATTCTCCGAAGGACGGAGAAGAGCAATGTGGGGAAATTAGGGCAGTTGATAAAACAAATGAACGCAGTAATTAGGACTGTCCATACCATGCGATATAACAGAAATAAACAGAATATATTACTGTGCTGCTAAATTAATAACTGATAAAGTTCTACCACAGGAACAGAGGGCAGAGAGGGAAAAGAGGGGGTGAAAGATACCATCATGGAAATATCGAACAGAGAAAACTATAAAGCAACTAAGACAAGAAGTATCGTTGTTAGAAGATTCTAGAAGAGGGAATAGATCAACAAAAATACTAAGAAAGATAGATGTGATAAAAGCAATGTGCAGTATTAGAACAGACCAAGATCTATTATGCACTATTGGAGATAACAAACTAAAAATTTCAAAAACAGGCAGAAATACTTAGAAGATACGAAGATAAATATAAAGGAAAAGCACAAAATAAGCAATTTATTGATGACCCAAAAATGTTTTATAGAGAATTGGGAAATAAGGTAAAAGGAATTGAAAGACCGCCAAAAAAAGAGGAAGTAGATACATTTTGGAGAACTATCTATGAAGATCCTGTGGAACAAAACAAAGATGCTAAATGGTTAGAAAAAGCAAAAGAAAGAATAAGAAGTTTAAAGGTACAGGATATGAAATGGGATGAAATAATAGCCAGAGAGATTGAAACAAAGTTGAGAAAAGCCTCTAACTGGAAAACTCCAGGCCCAGATGCAGTACCTAACTTTTGGTTTAAAGTATTAACTTCTTTGCATGAGGATTTAGACATGAGTAAGAACTATTTATATGCACACCCCGAACACACATCACACTGGTTAACACCAGGAAAAACAATGTTCTTACTTACAAGTGAACCTGCAAGTTACCCTAAAAATTATAGACCAATAACATGTCTGCCAATGACGTATAAACTATACACGGGAAATGATGCCAACAGAGTTTATTGTCATTTAGAAGAAAACTCAATTATTGCAGTAGAACAAAAGAGCAATAAAAGAAAGTCATATGGAACAAAGGATCATTTGTTGTTAAACAGTTATAGTGGAGAATTATAAGAAGGGGAAGAATCTAAGTATGGCATGGATTGACTACAAAAAAAGCATTTGATAGTATCCCACATTCATGGATAAAAGAATGCTTAAAAATGTATAAGATACACCCTACATTGATTGATTACATTACAGTAACCATGCAACAGTGGCAGACCACTTTGCAATTAAGCCATGATAAAAGACAGATTATTACTCCAGGGATAAAAATTCAAAGGGGGATATTCCAGGGTGACTCTTTGTCACCGTTGCTATTTTGCCGTGCCATTAATCCATTAAGCTGTTTACTTAACAGCTTAGGCCATGGCTACAATTTGGCTCCTAGAAAACAACAAAGTCAAATGACTTCTCATCTTCTCTTTGTCAATGATTTAAAACTGTAAAGTTCATCAGATGAGGAACTGAAAGCACAGCTGCAGGTTGTCAAAACTTTTTCAGATGATATTGGAATGTCATTTGGTCTTGATAAATATGCAAAAGCAACCTTTAATAAAGGAAAACTGCAGCACCAGGAAAACATCAGTTTAGGACAAGAATGTGATATACAAGAACTTGAGCAACAGGGAGTGTATAAATACTTGGAAATTGATGAAGGATCAGCAATAAAATATGAACAAATGTGAGTAAAACTCAGTAAGGAGTACTTTAGAAGACTTAAATTAATCCTGAAAACAGCATTGACATCTAGGAACAAGATCCAAGCTATAAATCAATTTGCTCTTCCTGTCCTAACTTATAGTTTTGGAGTGATTGACTAGCTCCAAAAAGTGTTGGATAGACTGGATATTAAAACAAGAAGGATGCTTCATGCTTACCAAATGATTTATAAAAATCAGTATATACCAGGATTATATATTCCCCGTTCCAAAGGAGGGATGGGCCTCCTTCAAACTGATTACAAGTATAGAGCTGCAATCGTGGGACTCCATACATATTTACTGACCTCACAAGATCCAAATGTAGTGAAAGTTTTAAAACATGAGGAGAATAAATCTAAGATGATGTCTCTGCTTAATTTAGCAGAAGCATATTGATGTCAAGCAGGAATGGAAATCAAACCATAAGTAGATAAAAACCAGGCACCAACTGAATGTGCCAAAAAACAAAAGAAAAAATAAAAGGTGAAGGATAAGATGAGAAGGCAAGAAATGTGGAAAAAGCATAAATATAGTTGCAAGTATCGAAAACTTCTGGAAAAGAGCCTGATGTTGATCAAGAACTAACGCAGGAATGGTTAAGGAGAGGCAAATTCAAACCAAGAAATGAAAGGTTAATATTGGCAGCCCAAGATAGTGGACTATGTACACACTGGTTTACAAAGTCCATTGAACATGTGGGAGAAACAGACACATGTAGGTTTTGTAAAACCGAATTAGAAACAGTCACACACCTTGTTGCTGGTTGCGATGCACTAATGGCAGAGGGACTGCATACTGAAAGGCATAATAATGTGGAGACACTGTTACACTGCAGATTGTGCAAACATTATAGTATCAAAGTGGCTGAAAAACACTGGAAACGTGAGCCACAAAGAATCATAGAAAATGATGAAGTTTATATCATATGGGATCACCCAATACCAACAGTTCAAAAGACAGATGCTAGAAAACGTGATATAGAGGTCCAAGGAAAAAAAAAGTAGCATTGATCATTGAAATCGCCACACCCAGTGCCTACAGTGTCTTGCATACAGAGAGACACAAAGTCATAAGATACCGGGATTTGCAGGCAGAAACGAGAGCCATGTGGAAGAAAGATACCCAGACAGTTTCAATAGTAGTAGGCACAACGGGTCTTATAAAAAAGAATACAATTGTATTTAGATATGTTACCAATTCATGTAACACCATGCGAATTGCAGAAGGAATCATTACTGGGCACATTGTGGGTGCTGTGAAGAGCACTTTTTGTCTGACATCAAAGAGTGAAACAATACTAATTTCATGAACTTTAATTGTACTTTGTCTTAGGAATGGGGTCCATTCCCGTTATGGTATTAGAAACCCAAAAGGCTTGGAGAAATTAAAAATACCAGTCCTTACATCTCTGCAATGTTGTAGGACCCTCTCCTTCAACATTCTAATGGTTTTGCCAACATAAATTGAATCACAATTCCTGGCACTTCACTAAATAAACCAAGTTCCTGGTAGTACAGTTGGCAAAACCTTTCAGACAATACACACATCCAGTAACAGGATGTTGAAATTTATTATACCTGTCTATAAAGACACAGCCTTTACAATGTAACCACAGAAATGTTCCTATTAACTATTAACATCAATTGTAACCAAGATTGAATGCCCAAGAGGATGCTGATCAGATATTTGTGAGTATAAAGAAGTCAGAAAATGGAGGGTGTCCTTTAATACCACTGGTGCAAACGCCAATGCAGGTTTCAGATGCCTCTCAACACATACTTATATAACACTCAGTCACCCAACCCTTGCTAGAGACTATCGGCCTCAGTGGTGGATCTATTCTATTTTTATGCACCTTCGGTGATCCTTTGATCATGAGTATAACATGATCCGTTGTCTTCACAAAATTATATGTCTCCTCCATAATCACCTGTGACCTAAACAGCTCCTCAACTCTGTCATTCACATTTATAATGATCTTTTTAACTTCACACATTTTTACTTCCATGTAGATATCTGTATCATTAAGCATACATCTCATCTTCTCTTCATATTTGGTACTCGCCATCATCACAACCAAACCCCCTTTATCTGCTGGTCTGATGATAATGTCCCTACTCTTAAGTTCTTTAAAAGCTTTATATTCATCCTTGGTCAAATTATAAAAGTCCCACCTTTTCTGCTCATGATCAACTTTTGCTATCTCACCTTCACAAGTCCTAACAAAGGTATCTACAACAAGATGCAGGGCAGGAACAAATACACTCGGCTTCCTAAGCCTCAGTGCATTGTTTACATCCTCCCCTCCAGTTCCAAACATACATTTCAACATAATACTTCTCCCAAACACCCGTAAATCCTTCACAACCTCCCTTAGTCTCAGGAGTTGTGCAGGAATGAATGTCAAGCCTTTATTTAACACAGTCAAGTGTTCACTACTTAACTCGATACCAGAGATATTCACCACCAACGTATCCTTCAGACTTCTGTTTCCTCCTCTTCCTGCTCTGATTGTCTATCCTCGCTCTTGACTGAAAGGCTTTCAGTCTGACTGGCACCAGCAATACTGGAAAACCTGAGCCAATACAGTATTGCTGTTTAAGTCTCACCCCCAAATTCTGTCTGGAGGATAAAGGCTCTTGAAGCCTCCATGTAGGAGGCAAACTGTCCACCAAAGCACCTGTCATGGCAGAGCCCATCACAGTACAATCCACTACTAAACCAGTGCCACAATTGACAGGGGTACTTCTAATCAATGATCCAAGATCACAAGGGAACATGTATGACAACGCTCTCCTAAACTAAAAATACCACTTCCATGGGACCAGACAACTTATCCAGCTGCCTAATGAGCAGTACTAAAGATTGCTATTTGAGCCACTCCTTAATTTGTCCAACCCAAGCCTTGCTAAATGCTTTGATCCAGAGTTATGGCAGTAAGGGTGCCCCTACCATGAATCCTGGTAACTACGGACCCACTAGCCTTACTAGTCTGTTATGCAAAGCCATGGAATGCATCATAGCTGACTTCATAAACAACAGTATCAAGAGCCTCACCAAACTTGACCCTCAGCAGTTTGGTTTAGTAAAAGGGAGATCATGCCTTCTTAATCTAGTGGATTTCTTTGAGGAAGTCACTCAGGTAGTAGATAGCAGTTATCCTGTTCACACCACCTATTTAGACATGGGCAAGGCATTTGACTCTACATCTAATCATGACATCATAAGCAAAGTACCTTCAATTTACATTCTTACATGGTTAGATGGGTAGCTAACTGATTAAAGATCCAGGTAACCCCAGATACTGGAATCAAATTAGATTATATTGAAAAGGAACTGCACAAACTGGATCCAAACAAAGCACAGGGAGAAGATGGAATTAGTAACAAAACACTTCAGCAAGAACTTACACTACATTATATCTATTATTCACTAGGTCATATAAATATGGGGAGCTGCCTCAAGATTGCAGACATACACTTATTAAACCTATCTTTAAGGGAAAGGGGAATAGGACAAACCCAGAATCATACAGACCCTTAATTTCTCTTTCATGTTGTGGAAATTTAATGGAGAAGGTAAAATTGGATAAGTTATTGTCAGAACTGGATAGGTTGGGACTTGAAACCATATATCAGCATGCATATGTTGAAAATAAATCTATTACCACCTGTAACATGATGTTCTATAACAATATAATAACAGCTATGAATGAAAAAATGTGCTGTGATGTAATTTATACAGACTTAACTTCAGCATTTGACAGGATTATACACAAAACACTAATCAATAAATTAGTACAACTAGGTATTGATGTACTGTTGATAAGATGGATAGCTTCATGGCTTACAAATAGGACATGGCAAGTATCACACACCAACTGGACAGGTGAAAACCTTGGTTATAGTCAGGGTATCCCACAGGACTCTGTCCTAGGCCCTTACTTGTTTAGATTGTATCTTTCAGACCTAACCTTTTCATCTGAGGTGTTCTACAGTCTATATGCAGACGACCTGAAACTGGGTAAACTGATTACATGTGTTACAGATAAGGCATGTCTGCAAAGTGACTTGACTAAATTGACCATTTGGGCACAGGAGAATAATACATCAAATTGCTTAGAACAGAATGTAGAAAAAATGATGTCCTGAATAGAGACAGTATGCATCCTACGTATACCTATAGGAATATCATAAAAGGTCAGGCCATGCGCATATCTAGGTTAGATATGGAAGAGGAACATTTTGAACAGGATATGGGAACTTTCAGAAGTGAATTGTTACAGAGGAAATATCTGAGAAGTGAGGTAGATACTGGGATTCAGCAAGTTAAATCTATGAGGAAGGGTAGGGCAAAACCATATATTACCGATACCTATGATACGTCTCCTCAACAGCTGAAAGACTATACTGTTAAAAATCTACCCATTCACTTAGAATATGCTGGGAATGTTAGAAAGGTACAAAATGTGATTGATAAAAACTGGTACATTCTGAGATAGTTAGGATTGTTGGCCAGTGGCCAAGTTATTGTTATAAAAATAAAAAGAATCTCAAAGGGTTACTTTGTCAACCAAAAAAGTCCAAGGAGATGATTTATGGTCTTAATAAATGTGGACAATGCATTGTCTGTGATGTTTTGAGTGACAACAGGAGCTTTGTACATCCTATAACAAATAGGAAGTATGAATTCAAAGTGAAGGCAAACTGCAAAACAAGGAATTTAGTATACCTTTCTGCGTGTTTAGCTTGCCCTTCCTTTTATGTTGGCATGACCACCCACTCACTCACTGATTGAGAGGGTCAGAGAGCATTTGGCTGAAATTAGAAATAATGAACTAGATAGAAGTGCTCTGGCCAAACATGCTATCTGTGCAGGAGGAACACATCTCTTTCAGTTCAAAGTTATTGAATGTATTTTTCAAGATTCAAGGCTGGGTGACGTGAAAAATAAACTGGAATTGAAAGAGATAAAATGGATTACTGAGTTACAGACAAAAAGAACCAGGGCTTAATGACAAAACATCGATTAAGCCCTATCTAAAAACAAGACGTTTATAAAATCTGCTCATATTGCTCATGTTTTATTAAAAACTCTGTACTTGTTTTGTGCATATACCTGTTTTAATGATTTTTATTTCACTGATGAAATGTTTAGCTTGTGTATTAAATTGTTGGGGTTTGCAAGCGGTAGTATGTCACTGGCTAGATACATATTAATATCCTGTCTCTTTAACCTGAGTGCTGAATTGATGTAATCAATTAATTATAGCAACTTGCAGAGCTCAGGAAGTATATAAAGTGGTTTTAGCTTATGTTATTTCATTCATGGTCTGAAGAAGCATCTGTGATGTGAAAGTGCTAACTGTATTAAAGTTTTTTATATTATTTCTGAAGTGTTTCTCCCTCTGATTCATTTTGCTGAAGAAAATTTGTTCGTTGGTGTGAGAGGGAGTTAATTCAGAGTGGCTACACTATTGACTTTCATTGTATAAAAAGATTTATATAGTCTAGGAAATTAAAAATAATGAAGTCATTGTTTGTTACTTACATTAGACCCAAACCTAAGTATAGAATAGCAATATAGAAACCCTAAGAAAACAAGAAACAGTTCCAACGCTGAATAGACTCCCGTCACAGAACCAGCGATGATAGTATTACACAAAACGGAGGTCTAACCACGATCAAAGGATCACAATCAAAAGAATTCACTTAGAAAACTCCGTGGTAAAAATAAAAAGTGATTTATTCCATGAACAAACAGATGAGCGCTTTCGCGTAGTGAGACCTACGCTTCTTCAGATATAGAAACCCTATAAGGAGACAAACATGACTAAACTGGAAAGACTACAGCGTAAAGATACCAAGGGCATCCATATATGTGAAAATCTAAGTTATTACGAAAGACTAAACTATCTGAACTTGTACAGTGTCTCTTACAGATATCTAAGAGGAGATCTTATTCATGTATATAGGGCATTTAGGGACAACTACCTCTGGGAATGTTTGGGGTTATCAAAAATACTAGACAACATATGTAGAAGATTCTATAGGAATAAGACGTGTCCTAATTGGTTCTCTGACAGAGCAGCTGATGCATGGAACAGACCACCAAATTACATTAAAGCAAGCACTAGTTAAGATATTTTTAAGAGCAACCTGGGCACTTATTATGGGAACAAGTGTTTTGGTATACTGGCAAACTAGAAGGGCATTTATGTCCGCCCTTGAAACATTTATATGTATGTATGCATATATACATATTTGCAGATGACTACAAACTGGGCATTATTGTAAAATCATCCTCTGAGAGCAAACTTCTGCAGCAGAAGCTAACTTTGATTAACACACGGCATAGGGATAAGACTAAATACACAAAGTGCAGTGGTGTGAAATTTGGTAATCATCTTCACTCCATCTTACAGTATACCAAACACCCTCTCCAAAATGATAATGCAGTCAAGAATCTTGGGACCAGGGTTGATAATTCCCCATCCTTTGATCACCATTTAGCAACAGTAATCAGACAATCCTTCTATCAAGCCCAACTAAAATCCAAAGGCATATTGTCTACATCAGTGGAAGTTATCATACCTCAGCATGTTGCCCTAATTTGGCAAGTTATTCAATGTAATGTCCCTTTTGTGATGTACCTGCCCCTTTATCTATCTATTTATCTATCCATCCTTACTATCATGCATCTTGAAAGGCCCCTCCAGAGGTTCTTAACCAGAATTATTATGGACCTAAAGATCATGAACTACCAGGAGATGATTGGCACACTTTCCACAGACACTCTATCATTTACGCTCTAATGTGGAGATGTATGTCTTGCTTACTGCATGGTTAAGGGCCACAACCTCCCTAATCTCTTGTACATTCATAAACCAAACACACTATGCTTGAGTTACACTTCAATCCAGTGTATTCCAAACTTTTTCTTTGTACATATGAATGCATGGGGCTGAAGCTTTCACTACTAAGGGGCTTTGCAGCCATTAAACTATTTGTGGCCCTTCTGTTATTTTATATGTTGTTTCAAGTCCCCACCATTTCACCACTACCTTTGCTAATTAAAATGAACAAACTAATTTCTCAGTATTTCAGGTATGTTAAACAAAGAACAGGGTATAAAGAAGCCTCCTAGACACCATCTACCTTTTATGGCATAGGTGTTCTTTTCTGGGGTATATATGATCAAGCTTTCCTTTTGCAATAACTTTAACTAAGGACATATTTTGTTCCAGTGTGGTTAAAGTTGGAGTTGTGCATGTTTTAGTTACCAACACCATGCAGGTTATAAGTTGGTATACTGTTACCCTTCTCCCAAATGTAAAGAGATGGCAAGTTATTAATTAAGCTTACAGGACAAATTAATGTATTACATATGTAGCCAGACAGTCAACTAGGTTGGAGGCCATCTATTCCCATATGGGTGAATCCTCAGAAAAGAATGGAAAGCAGAAGTCCTTAATGGCCTAAATAGAGAAGAAAAGGTGCCAAAAGTTAGATGGTGTGAGTGAAGAAAGTTTTGGCCACTTTGATGTTTTAAGGCAAAAGTGGAATCCTTTCCTGAATATGCAGTGGAAGTATTTCCATCTTAGGTAATTCCAAGCACATTAAAATCCAAGGGTAGTTTGAATCATCCTTTCTTTCTGTTGTTAAATTACCCAGCAATGCGTAAGTATGGATAGAGAATGTCTAGTCACCTAAGAGCTTCTGGTGAGCATGTGGTGAGTATCTGGTTCTATCAACTACAAACACAGGTACAACTAATCAGTAGATCCTTAGCTGTACTGGTGTAATAAGTGAGGTGCTGACAGTTTGAGCCCGAACAACATAAAGTTAACAATTAAAAAATTACATGGGCTTATTTATGTTTATGAGAATACCTCATTGTTCCTTTTACAAAGTACTGACCGCCCTGAACAGAGTCTACAAGAGGAAACGTAATAAAGTCTATATAAAATACAGTAAAGATGTAAAGAGTCAGGCATGCACAGGCTGCATATGCATTGATATAGCACTTATAAAAAGCTTTGGGAATGTGAAACTATTAAAAGACGTTGGAATTTTTGTGTTATGGTTAAATACAAAATGTTTGTTATAAACTGCTGTTTTACGTTGGACTACTTCTTTATAGTGCCCCATCCTGCTCTGAAAATGCAATGGACTTAGAAATGTTGGCTCTTAGAAACAGCCAATATTATGTGAATATACACTGCTACTGAATGAAAACCTCCTAAACTGTTAAACATTCAAAGCATGCTATGTTTCTTAAAAAACAAACAAAAGGATATATGAATATTAACAAATTCTTTACAGACTCAGTCATGTACAGAAACAGTATTAATACAGTAAAAGCTCATGCTCTGTGTTACAGTTCATTTATGCTGTGTTTAATGTACCTTACTTAAGACTTGAAGGTATTGTTGTCTATGAGAGACTTGTATTACTTTGTACAATGTTCTTTTATGTACATCAGACTATGTTAATACGCTGCGTGTGTTTTGCTTGTAACATTATACTATCATTTACATTTTAAAAGTGTATCGCTACAAGAATTGATCATAATAAAGTTAGACATTTTTACAAAAGAAAAAGAAAATCAAACGAAACATAGAAGATGCAGGCAGAAGTGTAGTGGTTAAACACACAAATATTTGAAACTCTCTTTATCGAGTCATCCTGGAAAGCATGTAAATTACAATAGAAAATTAGACATTTTTCAGCAGATTTTCTCTAGCTGAGACAGTGATGCATAGTTCTGTTTTGTTTATTATTATTATGCATATTCACCAAGTATATCACAATAAAGCAGAAAAAATACATTCCTCAACAGAGACCTTGGGTAAGTACAATAAAATAGTACTTGCAATATCTGTAACTGGAAATTGTTTCAGAAAATCCGTATTCACAAATACTTTTAGGTTCATAGGTTCATAGGTAGGTACTAGGTTACGTAAGCCTAGCCAGCAAGGTTCCATGGCTTACGCCACCCAAGAAAGTTATTTTCCTGTGCCACTGTTGAGTAGAGACACAGACGTGATCCCCGGGGTGTATTTCCTATTTCCCATCCACTCATCAAGATTTTTCTTGAAGAGTGCTAATGAAGAACTTTGCTTGACATAGATGGGTAGCTTGTTCCAGAGTATAGGAAGTCTCTGGGACAGGATTCTATCCCTCCAGCATGTCCGGTTAATTGTGGTGACAAGGTTTAGGTCCCTAGAGCGTGTAGCTCAGAGGGATTGGGATTTTTTTAGGTGTAGCATGTCCAACAGCTCTTCCTCTGTAGTTCTCCCTACTTTCAGGTAAAGTGACCTCAGAGAAGTATATTCAGACATTTGTGTGTAACAATTAAACCCCCCTTACAGATGTGAGAGGAAAGCCCCACTGCACTCAGCATTGCTCTGTTGTCTTCACAGATCTGCCCAATTCCATTTTTTTTCTTTTGCAGACTTTGTCTTACCATGGTTCAATTTTGTGATGGTAGAAGCCAGTGTTAAAGTTGGTCAGGTGATAAACTGAACTAATTTGTGAGGTCATTATTAAAGCTATCAAGCCAACAAGTGAACTCCACAAGAAATTAACATGTTTTGTCCATTTCTCATCAGCATACCATAAATGAAAGATGGCTAACTTTCTAGAGTTTTTTTATTTAAGAAAGATTAAGCTCATCTTTACTGGTACAAGAATCAAAGACTACTGCTTTGTGGATACAAATTACTGTTCTCCAGCAGGACTTCATCTTTAACATTATTGCCACATAACAGAAGTACTTCTGCATAAGATGACCTCAAGATCAGACCATCATATTTTTAGATGATATACAGAGTGTCAAAAGATGGATTAAAATATGTCTAGAAATGCTGTACAAATGTAATATTTTTCATCCTCAAAACAAAGGTCACAGTAAACATTTTATACAGGAGTGTAAGTTTTATCAGTACAATGACTCAGACTTATGGACTAAAATTAGCTCTTGTCAATTTTAACAATGCAGTTGGTGGAGCTTTCAAACTAGCAGTAATCCTGCATCAGGAGTGAAGCCTGGTCTGCTTCAGTAAAGGTATCTCCCCCAATCCTATGCAAGGCTTGCTACATGGACTCTCCATTATTAACAGTATGACTGCAGTCTGTTGGGTCCTAACTAAAGCTGGAATTCAGGCACTGGGAAACAGACTCTGTTACACATTATATAGTTTATAAACTGCCCTACCCTGCTATAGCTGCTTGGAAGGGAACACAGATCCTACATATGCATCATTGTTGTAATCAAATATCAGAGTAAGACAATTACTGAATTGTGTAGAGTAATCTAAGTCTAACTGCATGAAACCAGCAAATTACCTGTCCTCAGATAACCTGCATGGTTTCTGGGGAACAGTCCCAGGCTTCCCTCAGTAAAGTGGCAGGAGATGCTGCATTGTTGCTAACTGTGCACATAGATGGGAGTTTCTTGGTATGGAAGAAGGAATAGCTGCTGCACCACTGAATGCTTTGACCATGACCTCAGCCTGTCTGAGAAGGAGACACTTTTGGATGTGCTCTGGACAAACAGACAGCATGTGGAGACGTTGGCTACTGTAATGATAAATGAAGAGCCTTACAGATGGTATTAGTGCCTGAGGTAGGTGAGTACTGTTGACCTTGAAGGAAATATTAGATATATCCAGTGCTGTAAAGAAAACCCAACTAAAGAGAGACTGCAAGTGTGCTGCTTAGTGTAAACCACAATTCCTTTCATTTACAGCACTTTCTTTTATACTGGGTAGCTGCACTTTGCAGCATTTTTAGTTGTTTTAAATTAGAAAAGGCAGCCATTTAAAATAAAAGTGATGTAAGTAGAAGAATTACTAGTCCCAAATGATGTCACAACCTGCAAAGCATACCTAAAATCTACAGACATTGCTCGTAGCAGTGCATCACTGCAAATGTGAAACAGGCTTCTGCTTTCTAAGGAGTTCCAGACATTCAAACATGATCTCTTCAGCTTCTTTGAGTTGCAGCACAACTAGAAAGCTGATGTGACTTAATAGGAAGGAGAAGAGAGAATTATCAAAAAGCAAAACAGTCATCCTGATTTACCTAAACATTGATTAGTAATAAAAACTCCATTAACTTCATGCATTTTGCCCTCACTCCTTAATTCTTCCTGCATTTGTCGTGTTTGTTTACAGTACACAGATTGCCAAGCACTAAGCAGCATTTCCAAGTTTACCACCACTGCTGCCTGCTCCCCACAGATATGTTACACATGCCTCATTTCATAGCACTCATTACATCCTGCTTATTCTGTCTCCTGCACTAGAAGATGCAACTGCATTATGCTAAATTCAAAAGAGCAGCAAATGTTACGTGACAACAACATATCTGCAACTTGTTTAGATCAGCCATTTATTTATAATCAGATCCCCAAGTTATTCAAATTGGAAAATTCAGACCTTAAGAATAAAAAATAAAAAGTTGCTTAAAAGTTCAGCTGAATGACACTTTGGTATACTTTTACTATACCTACCCCAACAAAAACTATTTTGAAAATAGAATATCATATCAACTGCATAGCATTCAGAATGAAGTGCTTATGCTTTGGGATGTATGCCCATAAGCAATCAGATCTACAAACCCGATTTTCTATTAATTCCATTTCTAAGGTGGCGTACCCCCTTAACTGCTACCTGTCTAGTTCTAAAGGTGGAAGGGGAAATGTGGTGCCAGATCTCTTACTAATGGAATTAACAGAAAATACAGTCTACAGAATTTTCTTGCATTAACATGTAACATGAGCACCTCAAATAACTCTAATCTTTTTTCAGGGGTAGATATATTAAATAAGCACCAGTTTTTGAAACTGCTTTTAAGAAGGAGGACAGAGCCCTCAGGACCTCCATACAGGAAGCTGCAGCATCATTAATAATTAACTCCATGGCTAGTGCATCTTGCAGATGAGGAGGTGTCTTCCATTGCAGCAATCTTTGTTTAATTTGTCATTTGCACAAGTGCCAATAATCTGGAGTCACACTGCCCCGTTTTGTTAGTGTGCGTGTGTGTGTCTGTTCATTTTTTGTGTCACTCCATATTGGTCTCTTCATAAATTATCCCATCACTTAATAAAAAACTTGAGCTGCAGTTTTCAACATCATGACAGTTAATAATGACATTATCATGAAATCAGATACAAAAGTGTCACCTGAATCCAGTTAACTTGATAAACCATACCATAATTCTAAATTCTAAGCAGCAATATTAATAAGTGTTGTTACTTATTACATTTTCTTAACCGGGTTAGATCTTGCTTGAGCCCCTCTTGGCAGAAGAGACCTGGAAGAGAATCTGCAGCTATGATTTAAAAAACAGCGCATAGGAAATAGGAATTAACTGTAGAATGTGTAACTTAAAATAATACAGCCTGGATGAAAATGTACCAACACAAAAGCTATAGTACAAGTAATACACTTTTTAAGTGTTTCTGTTATCTTCCAATCAAGGTTTCTATGTGTCTGTAACATTTGTCTCTGGCAATGCATCTAAAGAAAAAGAATCCATGTATTTTTAAATATAAGAGGTCATAAATATAATGAGACATATGGGGAGAGCAGCAGTGGTGAAAATATCAGCCTTTTGTGTGTTAAAAAAGAGCTTGCATACTCCAATCCATAAGATATTAAAACATACAAAAAATAAATCTGCTGAGAATTTCTCTAAGATAGGATGGAGTAACCAATGGAAGCAAAGATGTAAATAAAAGAAACAAATAAGGTGAAGAAACAAGCTGAAGTAGACTTCATTACAAACTTAGGCTGTCCATGAATCTAGCATGTTTGTCTAAAGCACAGTAATAGGCTAAAACAACAACAACAGTTAGATTGTGATACCTTTCTGCATTGTGAGGGTGGCACAGTGGTACAGCAGTTAGCATTGTCACCTCACAGCAAGAGGTTCTCTGGTTCAATTCTTGGCTGGAGTGCTTTTTGTGCAAAGCCTGCATGTCCTCCCTGTGTTCACAAGAGCTTCCTCCAGGTGCTCTGGTTTCCTCCCACATTCCAGAGACATGTGGCTGGAGTGTTTCTCCCCAGGCATCCGCTGAAAATGGACTCTGCCCCAGTCGGTCTTTCCTGGTAAACAAATGTTAAATAAATAAATGACCATCAGTGTCACAGTAGATGGCTAATAGTGGGATGTGGGATATGATGGTGCAAATAATGGTCTTGGTACATGGAATGCTTTGACATACCAGATCCTTCATGTTATTGCTTTGCACATCATGGCCAAAAAACTTTGATGTGTTGTTAAAGCAGGTGAACATACCATGACATACTCAACATACCATAACATACTCTATGCATTCTAAACCCTCCTTTCTGACATTTTTGCTAAAATGGTACTCATAGCTGTTATGCAAAAATGTGCAAATAAAGATGCAAACTACACCAACCTTTGTTATACCATGGTAAATACCAGGGACATGACACATTTGCAGTAGTGTTCGCTGGAGTATCCGGCCAGCAGGAGTAGTTATCATACATGCGACTGCAAATCGGACCTGGAAAATGCAATCAGAAAAATTATTCTGACAGTGGAAATATTAGTCCTAACACAAATACCACTTTGTAATATTTTTTGAGAGAGAACAGTATAAGTAACAAACAATACTTACTGACCACTTTAAATGGGATGCATGTTAAAGTACTAGCAAGATACCATGTAATGCAAATGTGTCAGCAACCAATACTTCAGCCATCTGATAACCTCAACTACACTTCTTTTATTAATAAGCAGTCAGCCAAGAAACATGTGATAATGCTTTGAGTTACCAGCAAGCTGTGCTCAGTCCTGCCAGTAGGCGGGTGCCAATGTCTTTAGGTATCACTAGATCAGAGTCAGGGAATGGCAGAGTGCTGCAATGGATAACAATGTTGCCTCACTGTACAGTGCCTTCTGTGTGGAGTCTGCATGTTCTCCCTGTGTTCATGTGGGTTTCCCCCAGGTGCTCCAGTTTCCTCCCACATTCCAAAGACATGCAGTAGGTGGACTGGGCATTCTAAACTGGCCATAGGTGTGAGTGTGTGTGTGGTATGGAAGAACAGCCACAGCAAGGCTAGCCATCCAGTGGTGTGAACCTTGGCTTTAGAGAATTGTCACTGTTGAAGTGACACGCTAACCCTATGTGCAAAAAAATGGGAAAAGGGGCTGTGGATGGATGGATGGATGGATGGATGGATGGATGGATGGATGGATGGACGGACTTGATCATAGTCAGCACTTTATATCTCTATTTAGTGAGACACATTTCTACTAAGTTTCAATACCTTTGTTTGAAAATGCAAAAGAAATGGGAGTGAATTTTCATATGGATAGACTGAAAATATGCAGACAGCTTTGCCCTTAAAGCTAAGGTACCAAGACTGAGACATTTGAAAGACAACTTTATCAATATGTATACAGCTAAACTACAAAATCACGGTCTCTGCTCATCCAGCAGATGGACACACAAAATGCTAAACTGTTCGACATACTTATTTCCAACAAAATATTTAGCTGGCTGGGGAGACTGCATTGTGTGGTAAAAGGTTCTGGTCATCTGTCTGACAGTTTCCTGAAAGAAAAAAGCAGCCACAAAATTCACATGAAATAGTTTTTATGTGAGGGTTGGGGCTTCATTGCCAAAGCCATGTAGGAAGCAATGACCTGGCACTACTGATTATTATAATCAGCTACTCGGTTGCAACTCTCTTTTTAGGGAAAAAAAACACACTGCTATCACCATCTTGCAGCCCAAATCTAGTAGAATTTTCATTTGAGAACATAAATATATCATTCAATAGAGACACTGTTTCTTAGGACTTATGAAAAAAGAAAGAAAAGAAGAAAATTACTTGAATGACATATTGTTCAAAATATTTAGGTAGTGCATGGAGCATGGTGATTATGGTCCAAAAGTCAGAAAAAGCAAGTCAGTTCAAGTGCAAGAGTGGAGTGAGACCCGACCTTAACAATTGTTAAGCACTCCCTGCTTAAGTTGTTATGGTCTGGTGTCATGCTTGTCAGTAACATTTTCCAGTACTGACCAGCAAATGAGAGTGGCAAAAACAAAATATTTTTTTCTGACTGCTGTCTATTCTGACAACATGTCCATAATTTCCTGTTAAAAAGAAAGCTGCTAAAAATAATAGGATGCGTGTTCACCTTCTTTTTCTGAAGGCTGCAAAGCCTGAAACATAAATGTATGCTATTATTTTAATAATTCAATCCTTAGTAATTTGTCTGAAAACCACAGACCTTATGAGGAACAGACCAAATATATGAGGCAAAAATAAGGACATTATTTGAAAATCTGGACAGTTGAGAGGCATGGAAGGAGAGTGTACATGAAAGGGATTGTGTTACGCTGCCTTCCTGGTAGCGCTTGCTAAGTGTTTTATGGCTCTGGAAGCCAGCAAAACACTTAGCACTTTTTTGCAACTAGTAAATGAAGCAGATAAAGCTCCATGCACTGCAAAGAATTATGATCAGATCTCTGAACATAACCGTTTATTATGTGTTCTAAACACGGATGTCAAGTTTCACCTCTTGAGCTTTGCTCTTGAGGTAAATTTCTTGGCACCCATAGCTCAAGCACTTAATAAGCTGGTTATGATCACTGACTCGCATATAATCCTCTAAGTTTTATACCTATAGTGGTTTCTGAGGTCTTTTTAAGCCTGTCTGTACAACTGTTCATCTTATTTCCAAAACATGAAAACAAAACAAAAGAAATGTACATAAACAACTAAGGTAATGCATGGAGAAAACAAGGCAAGAAACAATAGCATTGTCTTGTTAATAATGATGGCCATCTCCGATATGGGTGAAAAAATGTTCAGGAAGCCAAGGAAAACTAGATTATTTAGCAAGACAAAAATTATATTACAGCAGAGCTTGACATTTAGGAAACTTGGGTTGTGGACCTTGGGATGGATAAAGGCTGCAGGCTTTAAGTCTAGCACTGCTGATGTCAGTATCTGAATGTGTAAAAGAACCAGTGATATGGGGTGTGATTCCCACCATTGGTACCCATAAAAATACAAAGGGCAATTGGCTTTAAGGATATATAGTAAAAGTGCAGTACTGCTTTGGATAATGGCCAGGTCATGCTACCCTGTTTGACAAGATCCACACTGTTCTAATCACTAGCTCGTCAAGATTTTAATCCCATCAGACTAACCATGGTTCGTTCACTGCAGCCTTACCAACAGTAATTGAAGCTTGACCAAAATTACTTTGCATGTGCTTGTGAACGCTACACAAACATATGAGTACATGATTTGGTCAGAACTGACAAAACAAAAGCATGCCTTACTCTTTACTCTTAAAACAAGCGCGCCTTTAAATACTCAGATGGCAGCAATTAGCTTTGAACAGTCACTCTCCAAATGGACAGACACTAAACAGTAGGATAAACCAGTAAAATGTATAAGCCCTTACTAACAAATAAACCATCATTTACAAGTATTTAAAGCCAAATAATTAAATTTGTCACTTGAACAACATAAGTTAAATAATTACACTTTAAAATAAACATGCAAGCAGTAAATGCTGCAAATATACATCATCAATAAAAATTTAAAAATGGCAGAAGATGGCTAAGAAAAAAAACGATTGAATAAAACTAAAATCTGACTGATGCATACCTCCCTTTAATGTTTCTGACTTATTAGATCAAAATGTAATTTCTGAGTCCTTACCAGCAGAGGTTCCAGTTTGTGGAGAAGGACACAAATGCAGTGTTTTTGTGTCTTTAATTACCTTTTGTAACTGCTGCATTATCACTTTGAATAAACAGACAGTATCTATCTATTTATAAGTCATCAAATAAGATTTCCTGAGGATTTAATCCGAATTTAAGATGTCCTTCCTGCTTATGAGGTTGCATGTCCAAAGTTGAAGGGAAAGATTTAGTAAAGCAGAACACAAATAAGCAAATCATATATAAATTAGTCCAGAATCTTTATGCAGAAAATTTTGCTGTGGTGCAAAGATTTGTGAAGTACATTTCCAAGAATCAGATTCAACTACATTCCACCGTAAACGTTTTTCTTTAACATTACACTTTTATTGACAGGGCAAATGCAATGTGAATTCTTTCACTTTTCTCTATTAATCAATTGGTTGTACTTTTTAAATCTAATATAGCTTTAATACTAGTTCAGTTTCCTGCATTTTCCCCTGTCAGAACATTTAACATTCATTTTATTTAGTACTGCCTTCCTCAATCTCCACTTTCAAGAAAGGAGATAAGTGGATATGTTCCAATTATAGAGGAATAACACAAAGAAGCCTTTTTGGGAAAACTGATTAAGGAGAAACAAATGTAGATATAGTCCTGAGTGTGGAACAGTGGATCAACTGTTTTTTTTGCATCAATAGTGGAGATGTTATGGGAATTGCTAGTTCTGTCTACCTGATTTTTGTGGACATGGACTAAAGTATGATGGAAAACATGATAAGAGTAGAAAGTGTCCGGGCCATTGCAATGTGGCATTCATTCTGTGTATTTCAGGAGTAAGAGTTGTGTTTGCATTGTCTGCATTAGGTCCAATAAATTCAAGTTGTGTGTACAACTTGGCCAATGGGTGCATTGTCTCTCTTCTGTTTTGTGAATTTCATGGACAGATTATCTAGGCACAGCTGAAGTTTGGATAGTACCCAGTCTAAGAATGTGAATGATTAATCTATTTTGCTTGCATACAGTGTTATTTTGGCCTCAAATGATTGTGATTTCCAGCTTACAATGGCACAGATCACTGCTGAGTATAAAGCAGCTGGGGTTACAGTCATTATCTCTAGAAAAGAGGTCATGGCTCTGTCCAAGAAGAAAGTGGGTTTCTGTGTTCCAGTGAGTGGGAGCTGTTACGTCAAGTGGAGATAATGGCAGGCAGTAATGCAGGCATTGTACTAGTCTGTGGCGAGGAATGACTTGTACCTTTCAACCACTTAGCACAAGGAATCTTGACAAAGCCAAAATAATAGGGAGATGAATGTCCAAAATCAAGGACACATTTTAAATGCTGCTCCTACAAATTTAGAAAGTTGGCAGAATAACAGGCTTTGCATTAGTATACAATTTCCAAAGGATACAATGTCTGAAACTTAAATGTCTGTCATTATTTAGTGACTTCAAACTTCAATGTTCTGAGGAGTGGTTAAAAAATATTGTTCAAAATCTGGGCAGTTGAGAGGTATGATGGTGATACATGCGCTGAGTCCTAGGATTACTGGTCAGTCTCTGCCCCCCATCTTCACTTATGGTCATGAATTCTGGGTAGAAATTAAAAGGATGAGATCACAGACAGAAGCAACTACAGAAAGAAGTCCCTTTGCGTGGTTGCTGAGCTGACCGTCCACAAAAGCTTCAGGAGATTGGCAGTCCAGAAAGATCTCAGACTAGAGCTACTGCACCATTAGATCAAGGGGTGTCAGGTGAGCCAGCCTGGGTAACAAAAGATTATGCCCCCTGACTACCTCCTTCAGCATATGTACTAGGCACAACCCACTGGGAGGAGGCCTTGGAGCAGACCTAAGACATGCTGGAGAGACTATATCCGAGATCACCTGGAGATTCTCCAGGATGAGATGAGGAATAATGCTGTGGGTAGAGAAGTCTGGTGTGACCTACTCAGCCTGATACCACTACCACCCTTTACAGAGTAAGTGTTTTAGAAAGTTGTTAGATGGTTAACAAATCTATTGACATCTTACAGAAAAAAAAAACTGACAGTAATTGGTTCAGGTTGCATATTCCTTCAAAAGCCAACATGAGTTCATCTGATTAACAAACAAATGGTTTATTACTGATGTACTAATTAACCAACCGTTAGCAGTAACCCAAAAAGAAGCTGTTTCTAGTTGACTATAGCAAATGCCTTTGCTTTGATATAATTCTGAAAAAACTATAAATGAATGATTGCCTAAGTAGTAAGGAGCCTATGTAGTAAGGGGACCTACAGACATTGGATCCTACCCAATTCAGCTTTGTCAAGGGCAGATCATGCCTCTTGAACTTGGTCGACTTTTTTGAAACAGTCACCAAGGCCATTGATGAGGGTAAGGCAGTTCACACAGCCTACCTTGACCTTGCAAAAGCTTTTGACACAATACCCCACTCGGGTATCATAGAAAAGCTCACCAGCTTAAATGTAAACCCATATGTCACAAGATGGGTTGCAAACTGGCTCAAGGACAGAACCCACAGGGTTAGAGTTGCTGGTGCCATGTCAGACTTCAAGCCGGTCACAAGCGGTGTCCCACAGGGCTCAGTCCTGGGCCCCCTCTTGTTCGGCATCTACTTTTCAGAAGTGCAGGCAAACATAGGAGGATTGTGGCTGACAAAGTTTGCAGATGACTGCAAACTGGGCGCCATAGCTGAAAATCCATCAGACACAGATATCCTTCAGAGAGGTCTCATAGAAATGGATAACTGGTGCCAGAGCCATGGCCTTAAGCTAAATGCCAAAAATGTATAGTCATACCCTTTGGTAAAAACAAGGTAACCCCAAGTTACCACATAGGTGGCAATCCATTAAGCACAGAAGAGGTTATCAGGGACCTGGGGACCCAAGTTGACAGTAACCTTTCTTTTGACACTCACATTGCCAAAGTGGTTAGGAGGACCTTCTACATTGCCCACCTGATTATGAAGGGATTCACATCCAGATCAAGGGAGGTCATTGTTTCCCTGTACTCTTCACTTATCAGACCAATGATTGAGTACAATGCCCCATTCGGAATGTATCTTACCCGACACCTGCAGCAATTGGAAAGACCCCAAAAGTTCCTCACCAAAAGGATAAAGGGGCTCAAAATATGCCATATGCTGCCTGACTGAAGAAACTCCAGCTCTATTCAGTCGCATACCGTCTGCTCAGAGGTGACCTGTGCCTGACATACAAGGCCATGTCCAACCCGGAATTAATGGACATGCTCCACCTCAAAAATCCAAATCCACCAGAGCCACAAGAGCAAGAGACTTAAACCTCAACACGGATATAAATAGGACGTGCTGGAGGGACAGATTCATCACCCAGAGACTCCCTATGCTGTGGAACAGAATCCCGGTCCATGTGAGACAGAGCACCTCGCTGGCTCTGTTCAAGAGGAATCTTGACCAGTGGATGGGAGATCGTAGGTTTACCCCGGGGATCATCTCTGTATCACTGCTGGACAGAGGCACGGCAAACTAATGGGTATAGTATTCTTCAACCTAAGGGGTGGTGAAAGCCACACAACTCTGGCTAGGCTTATAAATGCCCTAGGGCAGATAGCCTAGTATGAACCTATGAACCTAAGTGATGGTTTAATAAAGATGTTTCTTGTTTTAAAAAAGGCAGGAATTTAATAATTTATGTAATATTGCTTTGGTTATAATGTTTGTCATGTTAATATAGTTTGATTATTTTTATATGAATGTACATTTGTCTATGTCACAAGTGATAATTTAATAAATGTGCTTGAAAAAAAAGACAGGAAAAAAAATGAATCATTTTCAAAAAGTAGACTTTAAGGTTCTTCAGCATGTTTTTTACAACTCTGTGCTGCCTGTCAAATTTTAAGCATGAACTCCTGCTGGTGTGAGATTGCACTTTGATAGTATATTAACAAGGCACTAAAACATTCATCAAATGGTCTTCATACCTCTAGATTCCACAAGAGACGCAAGGCTGATTTTTAAGAGCAAAGTTTTGTATTCATTTTTTTTTTCAAATTTTAATGTCATGTAAAACAGTCTCAAAATGATTTTGTCTACTTATGTTCTTCAGAAACTGGTACTGCATACTTAAGAATAATCATTAATATTTTCTTCATGTGACAGAGTGGTGTCAAAAGAAAGAATTGCTCAGCTCAGTATGATGAACAACTAGAAAAGTACTTATTAAGAATTTAAAGGGAATATAGTTTAGTTTGGGATATAAAACTTATCAGGCATTCTTTACTCCTTGAGTAACATTTAGAAAAATGACTGTGATGTATGTGGATGTCCTGAAAAGTTAAGAATCAGTGGGTGAAAGTGGAGAAAGCGAGACAGTTATAGCCAGCATGACTTGTATGTAGTAAATATAAAAACAACAAATATTAGATGACTATTTCCAAAACAAATTATTTGTCCAAATTAAACAGTTCATATATGTAGATTCTGATTGCAGACATCCATTTTCTTACCCTTTAGATAAAGCTAGGGTTCTTATTTATCTAACAGCACATTTTTGTGCTACCCAGCAGAATAATTGTCTTATATTTATCCATGCATGCATGTCTTTCATTACTTGTTATACTTGTATCTATTCAAGAAGGTTGCTCCAGTCACCCACCACCCTCTCCATGAAAAAGAAAAATTTAGTGCAGCTCTTTCTAACCTTATGTTTTCAGATTGTGGCATATTTAATGTTGCAGTTTGTATAGGAATGAGTCATAGCTGCTTATAAATACATTTGTATCATACATGCATCAGACCTACTAAAAATCACTCAGCAGAAACTTTTATAAACTATTTAACCATTTAATGAACAATCCTTTAATATTCACAAAATGTACATTTTTCAAGTTAAATACCAAATTCTTTTTCTACCATCACATCCAAACCTCTTATAAACTAAAGTCACTAATTCACTCCATTGCTAGGTACATTCATGAAAATAAACTTATTTTTACTTCTATCCACATCTCTTCTTTACCTACACAACTCACTCTACAATTGCTAATTTTTCCGTCAACATGATTAATCTCATATAAAAGTAATGTTTTAATTTCTAGCTCCATTATTCTATAAACATTCTTCCCATTACATGCTTATTTCATAACACAAGCTTGAAACTATAATCACTACTGTTATGACCTGGGGTACAGTCTCATGAAATGCACTGCTGTCATCAACCTGTATGTGACCGATGGACTAGTATGAATATAGACTGTTGCCCTGGGTTATGATAAACACCTCTGATATACTAAAATAAGCTTTACACTGAACAATTACCCTAGGACTTTACCTACCTTGCTCTTGGCTCATTGTCTTCCACTACTAACTTGCCAGTAGTAATTGAACTTGGCCAAGATAATTTTGTATACACTGTACACAATGTTTTCCAGGAGGGGCTAATGATATTTTTCTAGTACTAGCATCTATTTCCCATTTTTATGGCAATGGGCTGCTACCAGCTTGAACAATCAAAAATGTATTTACTGTAGATATGAGCAATCCATAATGTATTCATTTGGTAGCTATTGCTAAAGCAGTCACTTTTTGAAAGATGGAGGGTAGCAGAAAATAATTCAAGTCTACACATGCATACTTTTACATGCTATTATATTATAGCAATAACCCACGCCTGGGTGTGGGTAATGCTGGATTTACCCACGGTTGGTGTGATTTGGTCACGAGGGCAAAGCCCGAGTGGCAAACAAAGCTAACCATGGGTAAATCCAGCATTACCCACACCCAGAAGTGGGTTATTGCTATTATACAATGACATTATTTAAGAAAAAAAATAATTACTTTTCTTAAATAATGGCATTGTATAATGTCTCCTTGCTGCCCTTCTGCAGTTGTCTGGTATTCTGCGGCAGTTCTGATGTACTGCGCATGCGCATGCCTACGCAGTACATCAGAGCTGTGAGCAAAAGCAACGGAGAAAGCAAGATCTCCGTTGCTTTTTTAAAACTGTTTTGCTATGTTAAATGAGTTTAACATAGCGAGACAGCTTTAAAAAAAGCAACGGAGAATATATGTTGCTTTTTAAAAGCTGTCTCGCTATGTTAAACCCATTTAACATAGCGAGACAGTTTTGAAAAAAGCAACGGAGAAAGCAAGATCTAACTGTTTTGCTATGTTAAATGAGTTTAACATAGCGAGACAGCTTTAAAAAAGCAACAGAGAATATCCGTTGCTTTTTTAAAGCTGTCTGGCTATGTTAAACCCATTTAATATAGCGAGACAGTTTTGAAAAAAGCAACAGAGAAAACAAGATCTCCGTTGCTTTTTAAATACTGTTTTGCTATGTTAAATGAGTTTAACATAGCGAGACAGTGTGAAGCAATGGAGACCTTGTGTTCTCCGTTGCTGTAGAAAAAAGAGTTATAGTAATGGAAAAAGTTCGGGTGACCAGACCTTTTTCCATTATTATAATTCTGATTTACAACGTGCACGCTGACAAATCAGCGTGCACGTTTTTCAATATTAATTGGGGGTCGTTGTATAATAATAAATACATCATACTATTGTATGTTAACATATCCAGACAGCTTTAAAAAAGCAACAGATATTCTCTGTATTCTGCTGGAGCTTATCTCCCCGGGCCTCCGCTGAAAATGGACTTGGTTCCAGTCGGACTTACCCAGTCGACAAATGTAAAATAAATAAATAAATAAATATAGAGAAAACAATTTTTTTTTGCATAAATAAATAAATATGTTGTTATATTAATAAATACATCAACAGTAACAGCAGCTAATGTTGACTAATGACATTCTTTACTTAAAAAAAAAAAAAATTACAGCTAGTCAAGTACTTTCATAATTAAATATACATGCAGATACATTATTGTACATAGGAGTACAAGCAAACAAGAGGCCCAAAGAGATGTATGGCAATTAGAAATAAAAAAAACACTATCTATAAGCAATTTCTTCTGCTGCTACTAGCTAAATATTTACTGCAATTTACCTCTCTCTTTGACTTTTCAGAGTATTGGAACACTCAGAGGCAATGAATTCCTGACATGAGTTCTCAGTCCAAAAACTCCACTGCATTCTACAGAGGTAAGTTGAAGACTTACTGAACTCTCAGTGCCCGTTTCATAATTTCTCATTTGATTTACATTTCAGCTCTAAGTGTCATATTTACACAGTCCCTCAGCCCTATAGGAAGTTGCGGTTCATTTCTGGTAACAAGCTTTAAAAGGAAGTAGCAGGCTTAACAAGTTCTGATTCATGCGTCTGTTTGGAATCAGTTCCAAACCTCTAATACTGTTTAAAATAAATACACAAATAAATAACAAACGGAATTATTCTTATACAGGTTTTCACATCTTATATGTTACATGTTTTACTGGACATAATTACATGCTTTTGTCCTCTGCTCTAGTAGTTAGAGCACAGGACTAAAGCTTTGACTTGTTAATGAGCTGCTTCTTGTACCAAGTGCAAGGTTTGATTCTGAACTTGGGTTACTGGCTAAGCTTAAAATGGTGCTTCAGGGCAGTTAGCCTAGTATTCACATATGAACCTATTATTTATGTGAACCTATGAACCACTGTATAGCGCTTACATTTTTCCTGAAAAAATAATATATTTTAGGTTTTTAGCCACCCCTGCAACTACTTTCCTCTGGTAAACTCATGAAGCATAACTGTTAGGTAACTGTTAGACCAGGTCAGGATTACCATTTCCAACAATTACTTCAACACTTTATTATGTATCATCCATTTTCACACAAAATGCACAACTTAACATAGGTTTCCTAAACTATGGTGGCATAAACAATAAATTAAACAACATACTTATATGGATACTACAAAATAATCTAGTCAGTACTGCTGTCTGTAAAACCTTGCTAAAATATCAACAGATAATATCCATTCACACTCTCTCAGCTATAACCTTATACATTTTGACCATCTAGGTGCAAAAAATGGGAGGAGGAGGATGTACGGTTTTAACTAAATAACTCACAGACTATAGTATATTCTCCTACAACGAAAGGATTTGACCAAAATGCTTCATAAATGATCTCTAGCTGCCTAGAAAGGAAGATGTAATGTAGCATTTGTCTATTATGACTCACCTGTCTCCCAGTCCTTAACACCCTATCTACAACTGTTATGAACAAAAACAAAAAGAATACACTCGTCATAGATGTAATGCCCCACCACTGGCTCAGTAATCAAGGAGCCTCAATCCTCACCACTGGCAACAGTAGGGGACATACATTGGAAAGATGACAGGTACACACACAGTATTTCCAGATGCAGCTCTCTGCATCAAGTGCAATTTCCCTTAAGAGCATACAGAGATGACAGTCAGTCCGGGGCTGGTTTCTCCAGATCCCCAATAAGACTCCCCACTGGCACAGCTATAGAGTTGAGATTTCAGCTGAGTGGCCATGCCAAGACCTCCAACACTCTCCCTGTCCAACCACTGCTTTGTGTCCCTGCCCAAGTAGTTGATACACACAATCTCTGAAGTTTGATTTACACACACACACACACACACACACACACACACACACACACACACACACACACACACACACACACACACACACCTGGGAAAGGCTGTCACAGGTTTACTAGCTATGCCCCCTTCTGCCCAGACGATAAGGTAGTTATTACTGCCACCAGCCACCTCTTTATCAGCTAATTTAAGGTCCTTAACAAAGGGTGTCCAATCTTACTGTGTAATATTACTATCACTACAAATGGTAGTTTGATCAGGAGCATGGCTATTAGGAGAAGCCCTTACAGTGTCAACAAACAAATATGCAGACACTTCCAGAACTTAAACATCTCTAAACAGATCATCCACAATGAAAGATTAAAATATATTTAATACTAAATAATAAAAGAACAAGAAAATACTCAGTATATAATTACAGTAATTTCAGAGTTCAAAATCCCAGGAAATATTTAAAACAACATTGCAGAACAGTCTCAAATAAATAAAGAAAAACATCTAAAGTAAGCTTTGCTATACTCCTGATTATATCTAAAAGAATTATACTGTACCCTAGTATACTTAATTAGAGCAGCAAGGCAGATGTGATGAATAGATACTCTAGCTGATGTTGTCAGGTCAAAGACAGAATACATAGTACCCTGTCTCTCTCAGAGAGTTCTTAAATTAATATCTCAAATATTACTGCTGGGATAGCTTGCAGAATGACATCATTCTTGTCATCTGACTCTATCCCAGGTAAACCTCCCACCACTAAAAGTTAGCAATATATAGCATCTGCTTATGAAAATGCATACACAAGGGCTTTTCCTCAGATCTTTCCAAATCCTGGAAGTCATAAAACAATAAAACATTTCCAAGAAAATACAGAAACCTTCTGAGCACAGACATTGTGTCTATTGCTGTACTGAAACTGAAAGATAACATCTTTTTTATGGCCCAGCCATAAAGTACTTTAATTTCAGCTATTTTTCTGATGTTTTGCAACTTAACCTTCTGTATTCCAGTCTCCCATGTTAAAATATATACATCTGAACAGTTACAATAATCTATGTACATTTCTGCTCTATTCCAGTAGGATACACTGTGGATACATGTCAAACAACACTTTGTAAAATACCTCTTCAGCACACATGCCTATACAAACCATCTTATATGACATAGAGCTCTAATATATTTGTAACACAAACATCTTATATGAATCATGTTGATATTCACAAATGACATATAATTATTTACAAAATTCCAAATAGCTGGGCTGGTCATATCTCCTTTGTCACAATAGGCAGTTTCTACATAAACTGCTAGTTATGATCTTAATAGGTTCCTGTCCGATACTGACTTCTTCCAGTTAGTCAAAGAACATCTAGTAGATATACCAGCTAGTCCCAACCACAAATCTAATCAATATTTACCTCTTGACCTTACTATTATGACCCATCCCTACAATATATCTTGTATCTCCATTTACCTACCCCATCACATGTTCCTTAAAAATCTACAAGTCAAACAACCACAGGTTAATATCTTTCAGGATTGCATACTGCATTCAAAGCTGATTGATCCCCAGTACTTTTTGTTTCTGATGTTAACACTGCCACCAGTAAACTAACAGACTTAATACTCTGTCTTCAGGATACCTTCTTCTCAGTGACCTCAAGGCTACTGAAAGTTCCCCAAAGTGAATGGCCTGCCTAAGAGCTTAAATCCCTAAGAAAATATGTGATGAAGCCTGGGAAATGTGAAAACAAAAAAGTCCCACTCCTAACAACCCTGAACATTCTAAAACTCTGAGTAAGTTGATTAAACAGACCATCCATACACTCAAAACCGAACTACTAAAATTTAAACAAATTTCCCTTCTTCAGTCTTCAAAACATTTCTGGCAGGTAGTCAACAAACTAATGGGAAGATGTTCCCTGAATAAATTATCCAGACTAGGATACATACCCTGTCCATCTGGTAATCTTATATTTTCTCACTTTCTCAGAGAATTCTCAAACTTTCCTACATCATAACCTACAAAAATGTAGACCCTCCTGACTTCATGCTACATTTTTTCTTAAAACAAAAAAAGAAAAAAAAAAACTCTAAGCAATTTTTATCCTACTTGAACAGATTCCCATGGACTCAACATCTAGACCTGAAAATATCTACCCTTGGTTCTTGTACCCCTGGAAACATTTCTTCATCATCCCTTTTAAGCATATTTATAACCTCTGCCTCACCACTAATACTATGCCAAATATTTGGAAATTGCTTCTGTCAGACTAATACCAAAAGGAACCAAGCCCTCTTGCTGCAGTAATTTCTGTGCCATTTTCATCCTACCTACCCTTGATAAAATTCTTGATAAAAACACATGTAACCAATTTAACACTTACTAACAAAAATACCACCTATTCTCCATTAAACAATATGGATTCTGATCTGCTAGGAGCACAGTGATTGCTCTATGGCCCCTGACTGACAACATCTTAACTAAAATGGATACATTAAACCTTACTAGAGGTCTGTACATTGACTTCAGCTGTGCCTTTGACATTTTCTATCTGGAAGACTTTGGGATCATCCCTGATGCCACTGCATGATTTAAAGATTTTCTCTACAACAGTTCATTCCATGTAAAGACAGGATTTAATCTTTCCAATAGTTCACTCATTCAACTGGATTCCCATGGAACTGCACTCTAGCAAATCTTCTGTTCTCAATCTTCATCAACAGATTTTCATTAGTTTTTGTTTCTGTTTTTTTTTTTTTTAATTTTTTAATTGGAAAGAATTACCATCTTCTAATTTCATTAAATCATTTTTTTACAGTCAGCCAAATCCGACCTAATATTCAGAAGTGGTTGTATGAGTTTTGGATAGTCAGATAAGGAGATAATTATATTTGAAAGGGAAGATGAAAAATAGGTATTTGCAGACATTTGGCAAAATGAGGATTAGGCAGTTGTCGGTTTTGTTCAGAAGATAAATTCACACAATATTGATAGATGTTTCTTCCAGAACTATGGTTCGCCTTACAGCTGTTAACTTTGTTTTACAAATAAAATTAAAAATGCTGATGTGGTTATAATATATTCCTTAAATTGTTGTTTCCTCCTCAGAGCTATACACATACCATCTGCTACACCTGTGGACAGAGCAGGACTAAGAAATATTTTGATTGCTCCACAAATATTCTTTCAAAAGCTATATTAATGCTAGCTAAAGAATGCCACACCAAGTGGATGCAAGTTTCCAGATGGATAGTATATGAAACAGTTCAGGTCCCCCAATGAAAAGGTTACTGAGGACAGGCCACTTTACCAGTCCAGTCCTTTTCCAGTTTTCTGCATTATACCTAGAGTCTATCCAGTAAAAAAAAAATCAGTCTAAATCAATGAGCTATAAGTTATACTTGTAGAGGTAGATCAGAAAATGAAGCTCTTCCTTAAGGCTTAGAACTTATGAATGTGTGCATTCTAGCAAACACTTTCCATTCCATACTAGTTTCTTAAGAGTGGCAAAAAATTGACCTATGTATGGTGATGTGATGAAGGAACAATTTCCACTAGACAGTGTAATTCTGCTGCTATTACCATTTACATATTCTGCATTTTCTGTGGGATGCTTAGCCTGACCATATTCCATTTTATGTTGTATTTTGATATAGACGGTAGAGTGGTACAGCAGTTACTATTCTTGCTTCATAATGCCTGGTTCTCCGGTTCAGTTCCCAAGTGTGCTGCATTCTGTGCACAGCATACATGTTACTCCTGTAAGTTTTACCAGGCCGGTCTGTTTCCTTCCATATCCAAAACATATACAAACTGATGATTCTTCAAATGTTCTGTAGAAATATGTGTTTGCATGTGCCCTATGATGCACTGGCATCCTGCCCATGACTGATTTTATCTCTTATACTCACTACTTGCCAGATGGGTTCCAACGTAGACATCACAAATGTTATAAATAATAAATCATGATTGTATAGATAATATTGTGATCAATCCTGACAGTTTCCGAAAGATTTGGGGAAGTACGCACACCCAGTTATTTAAAGCTGTTTTATACCACTTCAGTTTGTATAACATGCTGATTTATTTAAGGGACAACACTGAATGCTAACTTGTTTTTCATTTCCTGCATTAGTATTATACTCTGAAAGACTACCAGACATTTCCATCAGTCATGGATGCAAATGATCAAACGAAAATATCTGCAAACAATGAATGTGGATGTTATGTTGCATCTGAGCTAATGCCATTAACAGATAACTGCAAACATTCCAAGTAAATGGCAAACAAAACTAAATAATGGGTTTGACCCTACCTTGAACTAGTGGACAAGTAAAAGGACTCAGTCAGCTGATACTTTAACTTGTACTGTGACCTACAGAAAGATGTTAAGAATGGTGGGCCATAATGTAAAATGAAAGGTAAAGATACACTTGAAAAAGGATCAGCTAAAATCTGTCAAACTATTTTTCAATCCTCTGGTGGAAAATTATAGAGAAATTTTGTCTCTAGTTAATTCAACTCACAAAAGGATTTTTCTAAGTATTTTCTTCAGTTTGCCTGTCTGTTAGAAATTCAGATTTTTCACCTGATTTTTTTTCTTTATCAATTAAAAATGTGACATTTTTTTTCCATAAAAATGTTAACATAGAGCTTGCACTCTGATTTTGGAACTGAAATGAGCATCTATACAAAGAAAAAAGGTGAAAGTTTATGCATATGAAATATGGACTTCTTTATAGGGCACTGGCAATGACTGCTCATTAATGTTTTATTTATAAATTCATTAATTGTTTGCCTACAAAAGTGAAAATCAATTTTTGACTGTAGTCTATCAGGTCTTGGAAATTTACCAAAGGCTAGATTACAAAAAATATATGACTAGAATTAAAACGCCTGGAAAGACTAAAATATTGTAAAAGACATTTTCCATTCTTCTAATAAAAAGGATAATGCGATGTTAATCATCTCTAAATTGAAATGTGTTTAATTTTATAAATAAATACTAAAGATTTTATGACTTTAGGTCTAACCTGAAAAGTAATTTTGTTTCAAACAGTGCACATCAAACTCATGTCTGAGGAATATGGTTTAGAAGGTCATTTCTTTTTCAGAAATATTAGAGCTGCTCAAATTGTATGGGCTCATAGCCTGGCACTCAAACAGCTGTAATCCCAACTTTGCCCAGCTACATGAACAGGTGCTTGAACTCAAGCTTGAGTTCAGAGACACATAAACCACAACAGATGCAATCAAGTGCTCACCACAAAACAGGTAAGTGGGGAAGGAAACAGGGAGGGAGACTTTAGGTTAAGGGGAGGGAGGGGGATTTGAGTTTAGTGGAGGGATTGGAAGGTTAGGGTCAGAAAGAGGACAGTGATTGGGAGATTTACTTATTTATTTATTTATTTATTTGACTTTTGTTGACTAGGATAGTCTGACTGAGCTTGCACCCTTTTTCAGCAGAGGCCCGGGGAGAAAAGCTCCACAATACAAATTATACAAGTACAATAAATTCATAGTAAAAAAATTTGATAAGTACAAAAATTCAGAACACAATTTATACAAGTAAATACATTCAGAGTACCAACTGTCCAAATATTAAGGAATTAACAGGAGTGAAGGAAAAAAGCCAGTAAAAGTTAAATACAAGAAGATGAGGAAACATGTCAGGATGCAAAACGTGTTAGAAATCTTGGAAAAAGTAGTTATTCAGATAAGTAGTAAGAGTTGGGAAGGTGTGAAAAAGCAAGCTGTCAAAGAAGTGCAGAAAAATAGATTATAATAGAAATATACAGGATGATGGAAGACATAGTTGGATAGTGGGAAACAGGAGGAAGAAGGAAAGAAAGAGAGGGGATAAAGGAGAGGATGAGATAAGGAAGGGAATAATTCAGGTGAGATAGTTGAGGGGCATCTCCAGGTACTTAAAAGGTAATTTCTGAAAGATTTCTTGAATTCCTGAACATGTATGACACTTCTAAGGGTCATGGAAAGCTTATTCCAAGACAGTGCTAGAAGGTAGCTGTATAGGTTATGTCGAAAATATTTTTTTGGTTTAATAATTTGTAAGAGATATTGGTCAGAGCTTCTAAGGGTGTTTGGTGGGTTATAGATAGAGACATGAGAGACTATGCTAGGCGAAGAGGAGGGATTGTTTAGGATAGTGTGAATGAAGAGGAGTTGGGTAAATAAGAGTTGGTTGTGAAACTGTAACCAGCTGAGTGATTGAAGAGCAAGCCAGTGATGTGATTTTGGAGGGAGTCTGGTTGCAAATCTGGCTACTTTGTTGTATGTGCTTTCAAGTTTGGATAGTAGGGAAGACTGTAAGTTAGTAAGGATTCGAGAGCTGTAGAAGGGGGTAGGGAGAAGATAAGCCTGGGCAAGTGAAATTCTGGAGCTAGGGGTAAGAAACCTTTTGTTTCTGCAAACTGGGGTTAGGGAAGGGGATTTTAGCTTAATGGAGTGAGCAGAGGAGATTGGAAGGTTAGGACTAGGGAAGGGAGTGGAATTTTAGCTTAAGAAAGTGAGCTGAGGGATTGGAGGGTTACGTTTAGGGAAGAGTGAGGAATTTTAGTTTAATGGTTACTGATAAAATGGTATCTGCTACAAATGCTATATGCAATTAGTTTGTGACACAACGTTTATTTAGATTAATCAGAATGTTAATGTTAGGAAGGTGAGGAGGATTTTAGGGTTAGAAGACAATGAGGAAATTAGGGTTAGGGAGGGGAGGGGTACTTTGGTTTAAAGGAGTGGGTAGAGGGGATTGGAGGGTTAGGGAGGGAGGTGGATTTTAGCTTTAGGGTTTGATTAAGAGTTTAAATTTAGGGAATGAATGAGAGTTTTTAGGGTTATGGCCAGGGTTCTGGGAAGGATAGTTAGCCTTTGCCAACTTTAAGGAAATAGAGTCAGTGGGAATTAGGGCACTTGCCGACACAAGTGACTCACAGCAGGGAAGTGCGTCACAAACTAATTGCATGTTAGCATTAATAGTAGACACCATGTTATCAGTATATGCTGCATTTGAGGTTCAGTTTTCTGTCACTTCTCTGCATTGTTTTTGTAATGATGCTTACCAAGAAGTGCCTTACAGAGCACAGCCAAAGTTTTAAAAACGGAGCACATTCCAGTCACTTATGAAGTCATGGTTCTAAATTCTTCCTATTGTTCTGAAACATTTTTCTTCAGTGAAATGGTACAAATCTGATCATGATTAATGTTTAATATCTTAAATACTTTATCATTTAATGGTTTAACTTTCATTCTTATATATGATTTTTTGCCAGGTTTTCTACTTTTAATATAATACCATAATCAGATATATTTAAATATGTAAACGATAATCTATTTCTGTGGGTCATTAAAAGCCTTGATAACACTTTATAATTTAATGATCTTCAGAAGCAAGTTATTATTTATATACTTAACTCAGTGATGATTTTCACTTAATGAAACTCAAACTGATATAAAGACTTGACACAAACCTTTTTTTTAAACTTTTACTAAATAAATCTAGTGCATTTCCTTGAAAACAGATTGGAGTCTAGAATTTTGAAAATGAAACTAAATTAAAAAAATGTGAGAATATATTAACTGGAAATGGATAAAATATGGAAGGGTTTACTACAGGTGCTCATGTGAAAGAAGCTAATGATAAACCTGCTGTGATGATCTGAGGTAATGCCAGCTATGCCAGTAGAGGTAGGGCAGTGGATGTGTAACATATCCCATCATAGCTAGCTGGAGTTTTTTAAAGAATTATATGTCATTTGTACATCAAGCTGATTTCTACAGATGCTTGTGTTGAAAAATGTATTTGTGAAGCTGCTTGTGTTAGAAATATACCAACAGTGGGTCCTGCTGGACAGAAAATAAATATACCTTTATGTCAGACTGTATTGCAACTGTTGAAATGAAGATATTATAACAGAGGATGCTGGAAGAGAAGAAGATAATCTCAGTCCAGCTAACTTTGAAAAATAGTCTAAAATTAAATAACCCAGTTTAGGCTATAAATATTTATTTCATGGTTCTGATTGCAGCCAGAGACCAAATGTTTGTGAAAACCAGGATAAGGAATCATACTGTGTTGTCCTTAGGGGTGAACTAATTGCTATCCTGGAAGGGTGGAAGTTTTTGAAATGGCTTTATAGCTTCCAGATGCTATAACACATCTTCCAAAAGCTATATGTATGTGCATTATAACACATATGTGCTAGATTCTGGTTCAGTTTCTAGTAAAGAGAGTAGTGTAGAAACCACAGTCAGATGACCAGACATGATGTAATTTGTTAGCCAGCACTGAAATGATATTTAGATATTAGTGAAAGATGTCACTCAGCTCTTAGCAGTCTGTTTGTGAAACCTGACACGAAAGAAGATCACTCAGTCACATCATTTTGCTTTGCTCTAGTAAATGAACTAGGGGACAGTAATTCTTTAGATTAGTCATGAAAACACAGTGAGATTAGTTAAGCATTGTTTTTCTGTATCTATGTGAATCTTTTCAACTGTGTTATTTGTAATATTTCCTGTGAATGAAACTCTGGCATTTATTGCAAATAGATATTCAGTATTTTCATGTTATTTTATTACTTATTATTAAATATATGTCAACTTTTTATTGTGAATGGTCCATTAAAGAATATTTTAAGTTTTGAGAGTTTGTTTGTGTCTTTCGGCTTTTCCCGGTTAGGGGTCGCCACAACAGAACTCCCGTCCGCTAATGATTGGCAGTTGATTTTTACGTACCGGCTTGCCAGGCCTGACGCACAACCTTCAACAAAGGTATGCCCATTCACACATGTCTCCACACAAAAGACGCTTTAGCTGAGAATCGAACCGGACAGCGTCTTACTGTGAGGCGACAACGCTACCGCAGCACCACCACCGCGGGTCTTTTGAGAGTACTTATATTTATTTGGTGACACTGTGGCTGCTTCTGAAAGCCTTGCTGCATTGGTCAAACACTACCATTTGTATTAATATTAATTTTACTCAGTATAATTGGATACCCTTGTAAAAGCCTTAGAGTACTTGGCTTTGGAGTGTTCTGGTGGCAGTACCTACCTTACAGTCTGAGCAGAGGTGGCATAGCTAGTAAATCTGTGCCAGCCTTTCCCAGGCATGTGGGTGTGTGTGTGTGTGTGTATGTGTGTGAGTGTGTGTGTGTGTGTGTGTGTGTGTGTGTGTGTGTGTGTGTGTGTGTGTGTGTGTGTGTGTGTGCGCACATGCATGAAAATCAAATTTCAAAGTGTGTGTGCATCAACTACTTGCAGCACGGACACAGACCACAGGTTTCACAGAGGGAGTGGTGGAGGACTTGGCTTGGAACACTCATTTGAGAACTCAACTCAACAGCTGTGGTCAGTGTGGAGTCTTACTTACTCACTTCAGTGTGCTCCTGTGTGCTTTTAAGGGAAATTGTACTTGGTGCAGAGAGATGCATCTGGAAATACTGTGTGTAACTATCTTTGTTTAACATGAATGTCTCTGACCGGTGTCAGTGGTGAGGACTGAGGCGCCTTGATTACTGGTCCAGAGAAGGGAGGTCACACCTGCTAGCTGCCAATTGCTAGAAAAAGAAAGTGCTTAAACTCTCACTAGCCCACTTACTCATTTCTGTATACCCCTCCCAACATATAACTCTGTGAAGTTGTATAACCCTATCAGAACCCTTAATCTAATCCTAAACCCCCCTTTCAGTTTGCAACCAGAGCCCTTGTTTCTTTACCCTAAAACTCCACTTGTGCTTTATAAATATAAAACACCCTAACCACAAAGTCTCTGATCACAACCTAAACTGAAAACTCCAACCCCTTTTGTAAACCTAAATTCCACAGTCACCTCCTACCCTAAAATTCCTCTCCTGCTCCATAAACCTAAATTTCTTTCTCACTCCCTAATCTGAAAATCTCTTGTCATACTCCCTCCCTATGCCTGCCAAACTTACCTCATTCAAACTCAGTAATGTGCTGAGATAAGATACGGCAGCTGATAGCCTGAATTCATATTTGAGTTCAAGCATGAGCGTCAGCCTATATGATCTACAAGGTACTCGACTCTGACTTTAAAGCAGTGTTTTGTGAGTGCTTGAGTCTCGAGCACTTGTCAACAACTCCACACAATTAACCATTTTATCTTCTGTATGATGCAAAGCCCCACATCTTACAAAATCCTGATTATCCTAAGATCCTAACCCTAAAGATAATATAAAGAATAAAAATTAAATATTGTACTAACTACAACCTGTTCCCAAATCTAACCCTAAACCATTGACTTGTAAAAGTACCACAGAAACTACATGTAGTAAGTGATATTTCATTCAGTGCAACAGTTGTACTAAATAAAATATGATCGAATGTTAATCAAACTATCAGCAAATAAGTAACCTATTGACATTTTCATTTGTTCTTTCTCTAGCTTTTATTTTCTGGGATATTTCTACTGAGCCAATAGTCTTTTTGCAGGGGAAATATGCATTATTTTAAGGATATCTGTATATATTTCAGGACTGTCTGTTTGATATCTGACTTTAGAATAACATACTAAGTGTACAGCATGTGTGCTTGTCAGCATCATTCCAGTTACAGCGTATTTACCCAGATGCCTATAGTAAATGGCAATGTTGGCAGTTCTTCATGAGAAAGGACACACATATCAGGCCATTCACCAAAGAAGGTGAGTTATGCAATTAAGTATAAACTCTACTGCATATCCAATGGATTTTCTGCATTACAAAAGTGAGAAGTTTCTAAATTTCTGGATACACCTAGAATGAGATTTTAAGTAATGATAGATATCAAATAAAAACACAGGCTGCTCACTGGTGTAGATACAGGATGACAGGACGGCCATCTGTACTGTCAGCAGTTTGGATTCAGGCAAAGTATAGGACACGTAAACATGTTTATAGGTAGAAAAGATTGACTGAGTAGGCAGAGGAGAAAAGATTGACTGAGTAGGCAGAGGGCTGCTATTTCTGTAGGGTTAGGGATCTGCCATTAATATAAATGCCCCCTGGGGACACTGGGTGGGAGGAATTCCAGCACTGATACTACCAAAGACTGATGGATACATGGCAGATGTGTTTGGGATGCATTAGTGGATGTGATATATGTGCTGTTTAGTGCAAATATTCACAACATTATTAAACAAAATGCAAGCACAATAAAACCAGGAGAACGTACTTTGCAAGCCAAGGTGTTAAGCCTTCCTTTCACAGCCACTGAAGAGAGGAGCAAAGTGGTCACAGCTGCCAAAAATGATACATCAGAACACAAAGCACAAGGTTGCACAGAAAACAGGCAGGAGGAGGTTTTGGCCATGTATCTCAGGTAAGAAAACATAACAAAATGCATATTCCATAAAGCACCAGCTGAGCAATATACATATAATATGAACAGATATATTGTACTTATTGCTTGCATACAATGCGTAATTGGAACACAATAATCAATAACAGATACTGATGTGCAAATAATAAAATGCTGTACAATGTCATTATTAGTGCATATGTGCTAATTTTAGGAAATATTTATGAGTTGACTAAGAGCTATATAGTACAAAAAATTATGAAAGAAAAAATTAGAAAACAATTGAACAATATGCAATAAGCAAATATGACATGCATTTACACAGGTTGCAAAAAACACTGTTAGGGTAACAGAAAGCATGAGCTTCATAAAAACAACTATATGTTTTCTGCAGGGAGACACATAAGCGGGAGCAGTACCATATTAAATTAAAAGCAAAGAATTCAGACTGATCAGCCAAACAGTGCATGATGAAAACTTGAATTTTAAATTATATCAGTAAATACGTTGCTGGCATTGAGAAAGAATAGTATAACTTCACAGAGATCCCCAAGGATACTGATATACACAAGCCATGTAAATGGAACCATTGCTAAATCACAGCATGGACGGTGGATTAAAAATGAACACAAGAGATCGTTAGGTCCAGCTGATCCCTGTGTCACTTTAAAGGTACTAGTGAAAGGGTTAACACCCACTTCTGATACATTTGCAATAGTGCTTTATAAAGTGAAAAGTACTAAAAGTACTCAATCGGGTAAAATGTGAATCATGATCTTTGACTGATAAGTGGGGGACAAACCTCCTTTGGTCCCTGCACTCCTACTACTTACATCTGTGCATAAATATCCTTGTAAGGAAAGGTAATGTTTGGTTTTCTTGCAACACCATATTTAATTTTCTGCAAAGCTGTGCAACTTTACAGTTGAATGTATTCACAATAAGAGATTGTCAAAAGAATAGGAAAGACTGCCCCTGCAAAAGATCCAGAAAGGAAACGTATAATAGATGGTTACTGTGCTTGTTTGGGACTGTACTGTCATTTGTCTGTACTGGCTACTGTAACAAAGATAATGCTGCTTCTTACTACTTGGTGGTCTAATTAAGTAGTTTAATCCTGCTGTCTAGCTGGCAAGCAGACATTTTGAAAAAGAGTGCTGCATTAAAGCAATATATTGTGGAACTGTATTAGGGAAACTGTAATGTTAAATGAGTAAAGAGTTCTGTCCATACAGACTAAACTCCTATCATCAAACATTTCACATACAAACAAGAAAAAACAAACACAGCATGGCTACCAGGGCAGACAGCATAAAAAGCACAAAAAGCAGAGTGTAAACTTGTTTAATAAAAGTATAGGATAAGCACTTTCACATAAAAATGTTTCATCAGATTCTCAAAAATCACAAACACACACCTTAATTTAAAAGCGCATGCCCAATCAGAGAGCACAAGTAATTAATGATGTAAAGGTCTTGACTTTAATGCTGGTTTTAAAGGAACATTACAGTTTAAACCTGGTAGCCTATGGGCTTGTAGCATAGCTCTATTTCATCTCAGAGCATTGTTTTATTAACTATATCCCCACCCCTGACTGATTCAGATACAACCTCTACTACGGTAAATTTAAAAGAATGTCCAACATTATCCTTAACATGTTTATATAAAGCACTTAAGCTACTCATCCTCCTTATATCTCCAACATGTTGTAAAACATGATCCTTCAATTTTTGGTTGGTCTTTTCTATATAGTAGCAGTCACAGTCATTGCAGGTAGCTAGATACACTACAGTAGGCATTCTACAGTTAGCATGTACCCTAAAAGCATAATTCTTATTAGCCACTGGATGAACAAATGCATTAACACAAGACATATAAGTACCAAAGTTGTGTCAAGAAAATCTATACTATTCTTAGATGTATGCATAATCAATCTAAAACACATACTACTATTTTCCAAACAATTCACAAAGTCATGCAATAAAACATCTGTAGCTGTCCACAAAATAAAAATGTCATCTACAAAACGCTTATATAAAACAAGATTAGGCTTGTAAATATGGTCAGAGAAAATAAGATTGCACTCCCACTTGGCTAGTACCAAATTAGCATAGCTATTGGCACAGGGTGTGCCCATGGCAACACCCTGTATCTGTAGATAATAGACATCATCAAATATAAACACATTGTATTTCAATATTAACTCAAGTAGTGCACAAATAAGTTCAATAAGTCGATGCATTGGGTGGTGAAAGCTATGGAACCTTGCTGGCTAGGCTTATGTAGGCCCTTGGGCCGACAGCCTAGTACCTACCTATGAACCTATGAACCTATTATGTACAGGCTAGGGACCGATCGGTGGATGAACTGTCAGATATAGGTTATCATAGAAAGGACATAGTACAAAAGGCAGAAGAAGTGAATAATTTAAGGGACACAGTGGGCACCACCTTCTTGTACAGAGATGTTGAGATTCCACATGTCAAAGGGGATAACAGACCCAAATGTGTTTTTTCTTTAAAGTATAGTAGCAACATTAATTCTGTGTGTGATATCATTAGACAGAATTGGTCTACACTTTGTTCTGATGATACTGTCTCTAAGGTAGTTGGTGATGTTCCCAAATATATTTACAGGAGTAATTTGACATTAAAAAGGGAATTGTGCTATAGACCTTTCAGAAAGTCTAATAAATTATCTGGGAAATTTGGCATTTTTTCCTGTAGGTCCTGTAAAGCTTGTACTTATATGTCTTGTGTTAATACATTTGTTCATCCGGCGACTAATACAAATAATGCTTTTAGGGTACATGCTGACTGCAGAACGGCTAATTTAGTGTAACTAGCTACCTGTAATGACTGTGACTCATACTTCGCAGGAAAGACCAACCAAAAATTGAAGGATCGTGTTTTACAACATGTTGGAGATATAAGGAGGATGAGTAGCTTAAGTGCTTTATATAAACATGTTAAGGATAATATTGGACATTCCTTTAAATTTACCATAGTAGAGGTTGTATCTGAATCAGACAGGGGTGGTGATATAGTTAATAAAAGGGAATGCTCTGAGATGAAATGGATAGCTATGCTACATGCCCATATGCTACCATGTTTAAATTATAATGTTCCTTTAAAACCAGCATTAAAGTCAAGACCTTTACATCATGAATTACTTGTGCTCTCTGATTGGGAGATGTGCTTTTAAATTAAGGTGTGTGTTTGTGATTTTTGAGAATGTGATGAAGCATTTTATGTGAAAGTGCTTATTCTATACTTTTATTAAACATGTTTATACTCAGCTTTGTTGTGCTTTTTATGCTGCCTGCCCTGGTAGTCATACTGTGTTTGTTTGTTCTTGTTTTTTCTTGTTCTGTATTTTTTTGGTACAGTATGACTTTTAGTTGTCAGTTTTTGGTTTATTAAACATTTCACATAAAATATGGCTTGCCTAGGAACCATAGAACTGAAAAAGTGGATATGTTTGGCTAAAATTCTGAAATTAGCCAAACATATCCATAGATTCTCAAAAGTAATATGTTAAGCATAATCCATGAAAAAGATGTATTTCCAGCCATTATGTAAGAAAGCTGCTGTATCGCTGGATCTGTAAGTTAACTGTGATGGACAGAAGACAGCCACATTGATGTCACATAGTCAAGGAAACTAAAGGATAATACAGAAACTGTTGTAGACTAATAATGTCCAATAACATCATTTATGAAATACAAGAACTGGGCATTTACCGAAAACAATAATATCAAAAATGTAGAAACCAATGTTAGTCTGGGTAATGGCCAGTGTAGTGCCAGCAAAGCTAACTTCTTTCCATTTAAATAACCATACTTTGATTTAAATACAGTAAAAAAGCTAAGAAACTAATAGTTGTGTAGCTTCATTAATCATTTACATCATAGTTATGGAGAATGAAGAAGACCCCCCTCTCCTATCTGTCATGGTTGTAGAGTATGAGAAGAGTCCCGTCATCTGCCCATTACTGTTGAGCATGAAGAAGGTCACCTCGCCTGTCTGTCATGGTTATGGAACATGGGGAAGGGGAAGAGTTCTGCAGGGCTATGGAGACTAAAGAAGATCACATTACCTATCCATCACTGCTGTGGAGCTTGAAGAGGGTCTCATCTCTTGTCCATCACTTTTGTAGCTGTAGTGCTGTGTGACTTGCTGTTCTCTGCCTGACTATTGTTGATCTCTGTCTACATTTGACTATTGCTGATCTCAATCTACTCTTGATTTTGGATTGTAGTTATTCATTTAAGGTTTGGTTACTTCCATTTTTTTTTTATGTTTACTTTTATATTGTATTTTGTTTTGTTTTAGTTTTTTTTTTGTTCTTTTTGGAGTTTTAAGAGGTCTTGCTTAGGGTCCATTACAGAATATTTTTTGCTGACAAATAAAATCCAACTGATTAGTAGGAAGAGCTGAGAAATAGCATGCTTCATTTAACCACCAGTATTTAGTGACATCTTTATTTAGTTGTAGTGCTGTGTGATATGCTGCTCTCTGCTGACTTATGCAGATCTCTGCCTGCTTTTCAGGTGCCCACCCCCTACTATAAATCTGACTTTCCATACTTCTCTCAGTCTTATCTCATCAGCTCATTCTACTGAGCACTGAGAAATCAACTGGAAAGACCCCCACCACTTAGTCTCTTAAACTTGAATTATCTTCTGTTGACTACCTACCCACTTACTAAAAATAATTGTACTTTTTTCAACTGATTTTACTGCATTTGTACTTATTCCTATTTTATTTAGCTCTCTGCTGCACATTCTTTAAGTGTTCAGTTGCATTTCGTCTACTGCATTTTGTTAGTAACCTGATTACATTGTAATTGTTATTCTAATATTCTTAGTTCTGGTTTAAGCACTTGGGCTCCAAACTAGTTACTTTACATTAGGAAGGTTTGTGGTCTACACTCTTATGGCAGGAGAGGTAGCTTACACCCTCTAAGTTAGGAATTGCTGGTTGAAGGCTTACTGTGTTTGTTATTCTAAAAGTGTCTTTGTTCTGATATAAGCACTTGGGCTCCAAACTAGTTATTTTACATTAAGAAGGTTAATGGTCTACACTGCTGTGAGAGGAGAGGGTAGCCTCCACCCTTCTGAGCTGGGAATTGCTGGTGAAGGCTTACTGTATCTGTTATTCCAAGTGTCTTTGTTCTTGTTTAAGCACTTGGACTCCAAACAAGTTATTTTACATTATGAAGATTTGTGGTCTACACTCCTGTGCAGAAGAGGATAGCATACACCCTTCTGCTGGGAATTGTGGGTATATATCTTATGTACCTTAATTTGATTAGCTAGAGGGTTATACTGCTTAAAATGTGAATTTCTGTGCATGAGGTTTTTGGCGACATTAGGCAACCACTCTGCTTGAGAAGAAAAGTGTATTACCATATCTCCTGTTTCAGAACTTATTTTTTGCTGCATTAATTGAGTGCCTTTAGTTAGAACTGCCTTAATTCCACTTTAGTGAGAGTAGAGCTGACCCAAGTCATTTTCTGGCCCGAAATTGTGTAAAGGAAAGAACTGTGTAATGTCTTTGATTGACCATTTTGTCTTGTTTGTGTTTTTTTTTTTTTTTATTGAATCTCCTCTGCTATTTAGATGTCAAATTTGCACGCTTGGCTCATAACCTACAAGCAAACTAAGACTTACATTACCATGTCCATTGTTTTGGCACTTGTTTTTTGCATTGCTTTGTCACATCTGTATTAGAGTGTTTCTGTGTTGACTGTCTGAACTTTTCACCATTTTTACAGTCTTTAGTCAGAACACATCAGCACCTAGTAGTGGTCTGTATAGACACTGATAACTTGCAGTGTAATTCCCCCTTGTAATCTGTGTAGATGACGATCTCTCACAGGGTAGGTTTCCCTTAAAATACCCTTATTGTCTATACAGATTGTTTTTTTTAACTGTTAGAGCATCTACTTTGTGCATATCTGAGCATTGCTCATCAATTTCCTTGTTTTATTGACCTATTCAATATTTATATTTCCCTCACTCCTCCCTAGTAGGTCAGTAGCCATGGATACGCACTTCCCAACTCTCTCTCTCTCTCTGTCCAGTCTGGTTGAGATGGGTATTCTCAGGCATTGTAGCAATTTCTTCATGTACACTGACAATCCACTTATTCTTAATAAAACAGATAAAGTATGCGAGAGACGTAAATACACTTTAGTAAAACAGATAAAGTATGAGGTATAAATATACTTTAATGCTGAAGATAAAACTCTCTCATACAACCAAAATTCATCCTATAGAGATTACCATTCCTACTGTGCAGGGTAAAGACCCTATACATAAAATTACTTATGCTAAGGCACTTACAGGTAACCTTCCTAAAACACTAAGACCTCCTGCACAGCACATCAAAGAAACAGTCCTGAGCCATCATGTAAACACCCTTTACAACACCACCCACAGCTACACATGGTAACACTGTATTCAATGCTTCTACTGCTAAGCCCTTAAAGCAAACCAGAGCACAGCCAAATTTCCTGGTCATTGGTGATGCTGTAGTGAGGCACACTGATGTCCCCCTCATCCGACGGAGTAAAGACAGAGTCATGGTTAGCTGCCTCTCTGTGGATAGGATCTGTCAAGTTACAGAGGCACTCAAGTCATTGAACCACAGGTACCAGGATGACTCTGTCATAGTCTGTGTGGATATTAATGACCTGAGATGTACCTTGCTTAACTATATGAAGTGAGACATGATCAAGCTCATTAACTATATGTCTCATGCAGGTATAAGCCTAGCACTGAGCAGTATACTACCTTCTCCAAGGATGATACCATGTTACCAACAGCAAATGTTTGATTTTAACAATTAGCTTAGCTTCTAGGGTCTGTCCAAGGAGGAACAATATTTGATGGCCTGGGTCAACATGCTAGGCAGACCACGCTGCTTTGCCAGGGATAGTCTACACTTATCCCCTCTGGATTTTCAGATATTGGCAAAGACCTTTTCCACCCCCATAGTTACTTTTTTAGGAGATGTCAAAGTGATAAACCTCCTGACTAAACTGAACCTTTGAAGGAATATCTGATGGTGGTACTGATCAGTGCTACAAGTCTTAACAAGTAACTCCATTCCCTGCAAGCCCTCCTCTCCCTGGGGAGTGTAGACATCTGTGTAGTAACAGAGACATGCTTTAAAGTCACGGAGAGTACCCAGCTACTGCACAGGAGGGAACTAAAGATGGAGGAGTCTCAGTCCATATTAAAAACAGCCTCACATCCAGACTATTTGAAGTATATGACCCACTGGAACTCATACATGTGCAACTCACCATAAACAGGGTCTTGTGCCATGTCATTGTAACATATAGGTCCCAACCCATGTCCCAAGATATCCATACTACCTATCTCAATGTACTAGAGTCCCTCACTGTTCAACCCAATATGATCTTCATGGCGGATCTCACCTAGTCCTCTACAGAGTAAGAATCCTACACCACTTCTAATGCATAAGCCCAGCAATTCATAAATTTCATTAATACCAACATCCTGGAACAGTTGGTCCATTCTCTTACAAGAGGTGCAAACATTCCTGATCTTGTACGCATGAACATGGGGAAGTGATGTTCGTTACCCAATATAATGTCTTCACTCATCAGATCATCAGATAAGGCAGTACTGCTTGAAATAAAAATTAAATTTGGAGACACAGAGAAACCAAAAACCTTTAGAAATTATTCCAAGGCTAACCTCTGCTAAGCAAACCTTGGCTAAATCCTAAGCACCCCCAAACTCAGAAAACTCAATAGCATATGCTGCGCTATTTACAACATCCCTGCATAGCCATATTAATAGCTGTATAGAGTGAGCTATTCCCATTCGCATTAAAAATAAGACAAACAGAAAAGACAAGCCACCTTGGTAGAATCACAATGTCAGTTGGATATACAAAAGAAGAAAAAATCTTTGCCAAGCATATGGGGGAGTGAAGCCCACCATACTAAAAGCCCCCTGACCAATCTAAACAGGCAGCTAAGATGGTTAATGAATACTTCAAAGGCTAAATTTGAAGAAAAATAGCTTTTAAGGCAAAGGACAATCACAACGCTTTCTGCAGCTATGCCTATCACCTCAAGGGAAATACACAACAATGTGCAGAACTTATTTTAAATGGTATCACTCACACTGAACCAGAAGCCACTGCCAAACTTTTGGCTGACAGGTTCAGCACAAATTTCTTCGCCCACTCCCTCTCAATAGTCCAAAGGAAATACGGCATACCACAATCCCCCCAACCATTACTAGGGAACAGTAAAGGCCAAAAACACTGCATCAATGGACCTGGGATGGTTACTAAATAGCATGAATCGTGGTCTCTCTGGTCCACTTTAATCACTTTTCAACTGCAGCCTATAGTCAGGTTTTGTATCCAAGGAATGGAAGATGACTACAGTCATTCCCCTACACAAAGAAGATCCCCAACCACTGTTCCAAGTAACTACAGGCCCGTAAGTCTGACCAGCCTCATATGTAAAGCCACGGAAATAATCATCATGGACATGATAAACAAGGACATAGGTAACCTGCAAATATTGGATCCATCATAGTTCAGGTGTTAAAGGAAGGTCATGTCTATTATATCTGGTGGACTTCCTTGAGAGGGTCACCACAGCAATGGATATGGGCAAGATTTTGCAAACAGCTTACCTTGACCTGGCCAAGGCTTCTGATACAAAGACCCATACAGGAATTATAGAGAAGCTCACGAAATTAGATATAAACCGTATTATCACCCACTGGATAGCCAAATGGCTCACTTAATCCAGGAGGTCAAAAATAGGTGAAGTCATGTCCACCAAGAGGCCAGTCACTAGTGGACTGCTCCAGGGCTTGGTATTGGGCACAGTCCATTTTTTTCATTTATTTCTCTGAAGTGGAAACAAATGCTGAAGGTTTATGGCCGACTAAGTTTGCAGATGATTGCAAACTTGGGGTTATCACTGATCTCCCTGCAGACACTAGTATTCTTCAGGAAGGCATATCTCTGACTAACAAATGGTGTCAAAGCCATGGTGTTAAACTCAATACTAAGAAATGCATAATAATACCCTTTAGGAATTCAGCCATCCCGGATAATTACCATGTTGATAATACACCTCTAAGAGTCAACCCAGTAGTCAGGGATCTGGGTTAGCACATAGATAATAGCCTTAACTTTGATCACCACATGGCCACAGTGGTAAGGAATTCCTTTTATGTTGTACAACTTGTAAGTAAGGGCATGGCATCTAGGTCCAAAGAGGTCATTATCCCACTGACCTCTGCCCTTATCAGATCAATCATAGAAAACAATGCTCTCTTCAGTATGTACCTGACCAGGCATATGCAGCAACTAGAACGACCTCAGAGGTTCCTTACAAAAATAATACAAGGTGTAAGAAACCTGTCTTACACAGAGCACCTTAAAGCACCTACTCAGTCTCCTGTAGATTGCTGAGGGTTGATCTATAACTGTCTTACAAGCCATCCACAAACCCCACACTTAAGAATCTCCTGCATATTCATAAAACAAACATACCAGAAATAAAAGGTCTAGGGAACTGAATGTTGTCTGTGACTTAAATAGAGAATGATGGAGAGACAGATGTGTGTCCTAGAGACTGCCCCTTCTGTGGAACAAGCTTCCCATCTATATGAAGGTGAGTTTGTCTATTGTACAATTTAAGAGCTACATAGAACAGTGGGTGGGGAATAGGAAATTTGCATTAGGCCTGGCACCCATGTCCCTTATGGACAAAGATAGTTTATAAATTCCTGGTCCTCAATGCCCTGTTTGGATACAGGACATCATTACTCATGCAGGAAAATGTGGCTAGGCTTAGAATGGCCCCCGAGTTGTTAGCCTAGTGGCAATCTATGAATCTATGAATCATTGTCTCATTTCCTGTTTGCCATAGTTTGGTATTATGTACTGAGCCCATTACCTATATTTCACCTTATGGAACATGAGGATGATTCTGTCTCCTGTGCTTTATGGTTACAGAACATGAAGAGGGAACTACTTTGTGTCATTCATGCTCATAGAGTGGAGAGGGTGCATAAGAAACAGATAATGGATGATAAGACAGCAGAAAAGGAGTACACCAGCTTTACAAGAAGTTCTCATTATAATAGAATTCCCATGTGGCACAGAACACTTTTTAGTCCTTTGGTAAGGATTTGGATTTGGGATCCAAACTTTGTTTTGGAGTGACTTACTAAATACCCTTTTGAAGCAGTTTATTTAGTTTCCTCAGCATTTTAACTTGAAAAACAGCTGTGTTGGTGGCTGTCACTTTTGCTAGAAAGATTTTCTGAGTTTCATCCACCTGTGACTTTTAAAAATATACAGAATTTTAGCTCAGGGTTTTGTTTCATTTTACTCACTTCCTTTTTTATACTTACTGTTATGCAGATAGTCCTTAATCAAAATTGTATGTTACCCTTCTACTATCCACACGCTCAAAATGGGTAAAAAAAACTTCTAATATGGCTCCTTAAACTTAGCTATGGGTTTACATGTCTTGGGTGAAGCTTTTCCGAGTCAAAATACCCTTTTGTCTCCTTTGTTCAGAACAGGCTTGGTATGTCAGTCATAAACATCATCATCATTAGCGACACCATTTTCCCCATTTTCTACACGGGGTTGGGGTGTCGTCCCAACTGTTGCCAACTCTCTTGATTCAGTATCACTCTCACATCTTCTTCAACACTCATGCCTGACTGTCACAAATCTTCTCACACAATCCATCCACCTCTTTGCTGGATACTCTCACTTCCTCTTGCCTTCTTTCTGTCTGTCCCAAGTCTTCTTCAGCAGATGGTCTTCTGCTTTCCTGCACATGCCCAATCCACTATAACCTGTTCTCTTTGACCATCTCTGCAACTGGAGCTATCTTGGTTTCTGCTCTGCTCTGATGTCCTCATTTCTTCATCTGTCCCATACTGTGAATCTTACTATGCAATTCAGGCACTTCATCCACATCACCACTAGCTTCCCTAAATGCTCTACCTTTGCTGCCCAGTTTTCTGTATCATACAGTAGTACTGGTTGCACTACTATTTTATACACCTTACTTTTCAGCTTTTTTGGCATTCGTCTGTCATACACTACCTCTGAAATTCTATGCCAATTTTCTGCAGCCCCTCTGATTCTAGCTTTAACTTCCTCATTCAGACTTTCCTTCTCCACATCCATCCTTCCTAGATACTTGAAGCTGTTCACTTGTTCCACATTTCACCTTCTATCTCAGTTCTCAGCTTCTTCTCATTTCCCACATTTTGTGCCATTGCAGCTGCCTTTTCTGTACTTACTTTCATCCCACATGCCTTCATTTTTGCATCCCATTCCCCTATCCTTTGGCGAAGTTCTTGCTCAGTCTACCTCTAATGCCACATAGTTTGCATACAGCAACTTTTTTGATCTTTCCCCTCTGACCTGTTGCTAAATTCCTAACAGCTGCTCTTGATGGGCTACTTTGCCTAAGAGCTACAATGAATCTGCTGCATCTAAGCCTTCTGCTGCTAAAAGAATGGGAATAAGTATCATTTTGCACTTCTGCTAATTATTTTTACTGTATTTCATAAGAAACTTAATTGTTACATTTCTTGCACTTTAGTAGAGTGTCAAAGCTTTGTTGGGGGCTGTTGGCTGAAAGCTTATTGTGTGTTTTCCTGACTGGTCTGTAGGCTTTGCTATTGTAAAAGCTGTTTTTATGATTCTATATAAGCCTAGTGTTTGTGTGGATTTATGCTCAATGTGTCAGAACTGCTCTTGGTTTCGCTATTTTTCCTGAGAGTTAGAGAGAATGTGCTGCATGGAAAGCAATCCACTGCTACAAGAATCGTTATGTACTTCAGCTTATTATTTTTACTGTATTTCATATGAATCGGGGCATCTGTTGTTTGGGATATCTTGGGGCCTCTGTTGTTTGGGATATACTTTTCTGAGGTGCAGGTAAAAACCAGTAGGCTGTGGCTGACCATGTTTGCAGATGACTGCAAGCTGGGCACTGTCATCAATTCCCCTAGTGATACTGACATCCTCCAAGAGGGTCTCACTCAAATAAATGACTGGTGCCAAAAACACGGCCTCAAACTGAATGCCAAAAAATGCATAATCATCCCCTCTGGGGAGAGTGACATCCCCACAAATTATCACATTAATAATAAGGTCCTAAGCACGCAATCAGTCGTGAGGGACTTGAGTACCCAGGTTGATAGCAAACTGACTTTTGACCACCATATTGCCTCCATTGTAGAAGGCTTTCTACTTGGCCCACCTCATTAGTAAGGGTATCTCATCCAGAGACAAGGAGGTCATAACATCTCTATATTCTTCCCTTATAAGACCCATTATTGCCCCTTTTGGCATGTACCTCACAAAGCACATGCAGCAGCTGGAGAGACCACAGAGTTTCCTCATCAGGAGAATCCAGGGCCTCAAACATCTACCCTACACAGATAGGCTAAAAGCCCTGTCCCTCTACTCAGTCTCATACAGACTCGTCAGAGGTGACCTCTATCTGGCGTACAAAGCAATCTCAGACCCCATCTTGATGGGTCTGCTGCATATCCACAGGTCAAGCTCCACTCAAGTAATCTGCACGCACAACCTCAACCTGAACTGTGACATCAATAGGACTTGTTGGCAGAACAGATTTGTGTCCAAGACACACACCCTTCTATGGAATAGACTCCCTCTCCACATCAAGCAGAGTACCTCATTAACCATTTTAAGCACAACCTAGATAACTGGATGAGGAACAGAAAATACACCACTGGGATTCCACCTGTGTTCCTGCTGGACAGGCACATCGGGGGCTGATTTGTCAGAACATGGGCTAAATTCTTGGCTAGGCTTGCAAGGGCCTCAGGGCCAAAAGTCTAGTATGTTCTTATGATCCTATGATCCTGTATTAATTGTTACATTTCTCAGATTTTAGTAGAGTTTCAAAGCTGAACTGTTTGCACTACTGCTTTAGTACTTAATTACATTGTCTCTGCTAGTTTTACAGGACTGCAGTATCTAGATTGTTAGGTTTCCTTGCACTTGAGCTCTAAAACTAGCATTTTTACATTAAGAGGGTTTTCTGACTACACTGTTGTGGCAGAAATGGGCTGTAGCAAATCTATCTGAGCTGGGGGCTGCTGGCTGAAATTTTGTGTGTTTTCCAGATTGGTCTGTAGGCCTTACTGTTGTAAAACTTTTTCTGTTTCTATATAAGCCCAGTGTTTGCATTAGGCTGTTCTCTGTGCTGTGGTGGCTGTTAGCAATGCCCTGTGTAGATTCAAATGCTACCAGGTTAAAATTTCCCTTAGAATAGCTATCTCTGCAACATTCACCAGTCCCCCTGCTGCTCTAGGAGCATCTGAGCTGCATGGAGAGAAGCACCGCCTTGTTGGATAGCTGTAGTTCACACTAAGTATAGCACCCATTCTTCACCCCATGTGCTATCATCCCAGTCCAGTTAAATCTCCCACTCTTCTTCCTAGGTAAACCCATAGTAAAAAAAATAAAACCATGGATAGGCACTTTTCTATGGCCAGCCTAGAGGGCATGGTCATCCTGAGGCAATGTAGCAATTTTTTCATATATACTAACAACCACTCAATCCTGAAACAAACAAACACAGTATGTGAGAGATGTAGCTACACCATGAAAATTAAGACACAACTCCCGCATACTGGTAAATCAAATGATAAACAGGTTGTCAGCACATGTACATCATTTCCCTCACTAAATAAGGTCTCTGCACATAAACCCACATATACAGAGGTAGTCAAGTAACTTACTGAAACCACACAGGCCTTCTGTATGTTGCTCTCAGAAGCCACATGCAAACAAAACCAAGTCAACATCAACCACTACACCTAAAAATACACATACCAGTGTCTACACAAGCAAGCCCTTAAGGGAAAACATCACACATTCAAACAGCTTGGTCATAGAAGACACACGGACACCCCCCTCACCAGGCTGGATAAATAGAGAGTTACAGTCATTTGCCTGTCAGTGGTCAAGATTCTGCAGAACATGCAAGGACACAGGTCACTGAACCACAAGTACCAGTATGGCTCAGTCATAGTCCATGTGGGTGTGAATGACCTGAGATGCACCTCTCTCGACTACATAAAGAGATACATGATGGATCTCTTTGAATATATGTTGTTGGCTGATATGAGCCTCATTGCATATCAACCAATTCAAACAGAAAATGATTGACTTCAATAATTGACTTAGCTACTGGTGCCATTCCAAGGAGATCCGGTATTTGTCAGCTTGGGATGACATGACTGACAGACCACTCTGCTTTGCAGGAGATAGTCTGCATCTTGCTGCTAGCCATTTGAATACTGGTCAAGTAATTAGCCACCCCAACAGTGCTGAACCAACAGACCTACCAACGTAACTATTTCTTCTGATACCAAACTGAAGGCACTAGTGCTCAATGTTAGGAGTCTTAACAAGAAAATGCACACCTCAGAAGCTCTCCTCACCATGGACAATGCTGACATCTGTGCAGTTACAGTCACGTAGTTCAAGGCTATAGAAAGCACCCCAGCAGTACAAGGCTACAGTCCCTATCACACATTCAGAACAGCCTCTGAAAGGGAAAAAAATGAAAGTAGGAGGTGTTTCCATTTACTTAAAAATCAAATGCCAATAAATAAATAAATATAAAACAATCACACCTCTACATTGGTCAATCAGGGTGACTCATTTGAGCTACTCCGTGTCCAGCTGACCATAGGTAAAATCCCCCCACCATATAATCGCTAGCTACTTGTCCCCAAACATGAACCATGGAAACTACTCCACATACCTGAAGTTACTAGAATCACTTAACATTCAGCCCAACACACTACTCTTGGGCAATTTTAACTTCCCTCCATAAACTGGGAAACACATATGACCACTAACATGCAGGCTCAGAGATTCCTGGACTGTCACTGCAAATGCTCTGGAACAGCTAGTCTGCACTACCACTAGGGGCTGAAATATCCTTGACAGAGCTGTTGGACATGCTACACTTAAAGAAATCCCAATCCCTCAGAGCTACACACTCCAGGGATCTAAACCTTGTCATCACAATAAACAAAACATGCTGGAGGGATAGGTTCCTGACCCAGAGACTCCCCAGACTCTGGAATAGATTGCCCATACATGTCAAGCAGAGTGCCTCTTTGGACCTCTTCAAGAGGAACCTTGACGATTGGATGGGAGAAAGGAAATTCACCCCGGGGATCACGTCAGTCACCCTGCTAGACAGGGGTCCAGGAAAGTAAATAATGTGGGAAGAAATAGCCAGGGAATTGTTATGGCTAGGCTTGTATAGGCCCTAGGGCTGATAGCCTAGTACCAACCTATGAACCTATGAACCTATGAACATAGTACTCACAAACATGGGGGATCATTGTACCTCCACCAGAGTAGTGTCCTTATTGGTAAGACTGGATCATAAATCCATGTCCTTTGAAATAAATGTAATAGTAGAATCCCCATCAAACCCTAAAACCTTAAAGAATTTTTCCAAGGCAAATTACCTTGTATTAAGTGATAGCCCAGGGAATTTTAAAGCTCCCCCAACGCCAAAATACAGAGGCCTATGCAGACTTATACATGACTGCCCTGTACAGCCACTTAAACAACTGCATAGAAACAGCAGTACCTGATCGAACTAAACCCAAGTCTCCCCGGAAAACAAGTCACCTTTGTGGACCTCTGGCATAAATAGACTATACGCCAGAAGGAAGAAATTCCTGTGCAGAAGTAAGTGAGAGGGTGTACAACAGAGAATAAAATGTCTAATTATTCTTAACAGGCAAATCAGGGAGCTAGTCAATTCTTCAAAAGTTAAATAAGAGACTGAAATAGCCTTACAAGCAAAGGATAACCACCAAGAGTTTTTAGTTGTGCCTGAAATCTTAAGGGAATCACTTAACAATGTGCTGAGTTGGCAGTAGATGGCACTACCTGTAAGCAGGAGAAATAGCAATCCTACTGGCTGATAAATTAAGCTCAAATTTCATATTCTCATCACCTCCAGTCACTCCCTTTGAAATACCCAATACCATTAATTTGCCTGTTATCACAAAAGAACAGGTTGTCACTGTGCTCTCTAAAACTAGACACATGGCATCAATGGGCCCTGATGGAGTCACAGGGTACCTATAAAATATCTTGAAACATGGCCTAGCAGACCCACTCTGACTTCTATTTAACCACAGCCTCCAGACAGGCTTTGTTCCAATATAGTGGAGGACAGCAAAAGTCATCCATCTGCACAAGAGGGGGGGGGGCATCAACTGCAAAGCTATGGAAAATATAACCATGGACCTGATTAACAACAACATTGGAAATCTCCAGACTCTAGACCCAACTCAGTTCGGCTTCATCAAGGGCAGGTCCTGCTAATCAATCTGATGGACTTCTTTCAGAAAGTCACCAAGGCCACAGATGAGTGTAAGACAGTACATACTGCATACCTTGCCCTGGCCAAGGCATCTGATGCAATACCCCACTTGGGTTTTATAGATAAACTCAGAAAATTGGGCATAAACCTCTAGGTCACCTGATGGATAGCCAAATAGCTCACAGATAGGACACATGTTGTTAGAGTGGGGGAGTCCACATCTAGTAAGAGGAGAGTCACCATTGGCTCAGTACTGGGCCTCCTCCTATTTGGGGTGTACTTCTTAGATGTTAAGGCAAATTCAGATGGCCATTGGTGGCAGTCATTAACTCCCCAAACAATGCTGATATCCTTCAGAAAGGTCTGATACAGACTAATGATTGTTGTCACAGCCATGGCCTCAAACTAAATGCAAAGAAGCACATAATAATACCCTTTGGGAAATGAAATATGTCTGCAAATTACAACATTTACAGCACAGCCCTAAGAGTGGACCCAGTGGTGAGAGATCTGGGTACTCAGATAACAATCTGAACTTTGACCACCATGTGTTCATGGTGGTGAGGAAACATTTCTATGTGTCTCAGCTTAAAAGTAAGGGTATGGCATCCAGAGCTAAGGCTGTCATAGTACCACTGTACTGGGAATTATCAGACCAATATTCAAGTACAATGCACTCTTTGGCATGTACCTCTCCATGCACCTGCAACAGTTGGAGTGTCCCCAGAGGTTTCTCACCAAAAAATCCAGGGTATAGCTAACATGACATATGTGGACTGATTAAAAGCCCTATCACTTTATTCAGTTTCCTACTGATTACTGAGGGATTATCTGTGCCTGACTTACAATGCAGTCTCTGACCCAGCCCTGATGAAATGTTGCATATTTGCAGAAATAACTGCACCAGGGTTACCCACTCCAAAGATCTAAACCTGATCTCTGACATGAATAGATCATGTTGGAGCAACAGATATATGTCCCAGATACTGCACCCCCCTCTGGAACATGCTTCCTATTTATATGAAGTAGAACCCTCCCCTGACTATCTTCAAAAGCAATCTGGACCAATGGATGGGAAATCACAAATTCATTCCTGGAGTAGCACCCACGTCCCTTATGAATAGAGGCAGACTGTAAAAACTTAAAACCCTGCCTGCTGATGCCTATTATCTTTCCCCAAGGGATAGAAAATTGGGTAAAATCTGAATAAAACTGGCAAGGCTTGTGAGGGCTCTTGAGCAGTTAGCCTAGCAATCTCCTATGAACTTAAAAACATGTAATGTAGTCTATCACCAATATGAACAGCAGTGGGCTCAGAGATGAATCCTGATGCACATCCACTCCCACTGGGAACCCCTCACTGAGACTGAACACTGTTCATACTTAAAGTCATTGGGTTCTTGTACATAGCTTGCACTAATGCTACCAGCATTTCTGGGACTTCGGACCACAGCAGAACTTCCCAAATCAGCTTTCTTGGGACCTTGTTATATGCTTCCTCCAGGTCTAGGAATACCCAACTGGACTCTTTCCTCATCGGTTATAAACAAGGTGCAACTGTCTGGCTTTTTGGAGGTACTTCTTTTTATTACAACTTTGAAAACATGTTTTAAGACAGGTCTGTACTCATTCAGCATGGACTGCTGCCACTTTAGGAGGTCTTTGTAAGGAAGTTGTTGCTGCTAGCATCTATGAGACTACAGCACTTGGGATTCTTCTGCATGGGGAAAAATGATTTCTGCTTGGCTTTTCCTCATTATGAGGATGCAAGGCATGCAGGATGTTGTTTCTCTGTGAAAAGTTAGTAGAAATCTAGGTAACACTAGACTGAAAGCAGGCAAGATCCCCTGGTAATTAATTCACATCCCTGGAAACACTGACAAACTGCAGCCTTTCGATGACCTATCAAGCACTCTGATGTTCAGTGAGATGGTACTGTATAAACAATACCGAACTGGTACTAGTTTACGAATCACTCAGAAGTGCACCTGCTTTTGTTCAGTTACACTGCACCAGAGTTTATTTTCACATATTCAGGCTTGTAGATTCTTAGTGAGCCTTTTTTCTCAGTTTTTATTACTGAAGTGACTCTACCCTCACTGGCCTCTCAGGTAGTCTCAAGAGCAAATTCTGCTATTGTTTGGAAGACTGAACTCATGGAATATAATGCTTGAACATAAGCTTATGGGTGACAAATTGAAAATGTAGGAAATCAATCACTAAAGCCCCTACAAGTTTTGTCAAATTATTTATTTTAATACATCCGCCGTGGTGGTGGTGCTGCGGTAGCGTTGCCGCCTCACAGTAAGATGCTGTCCGGTTCGATTCTCAGCTAGAGAGTCTTCTGCGTGGAGACATGCATGAATGGGCGTACCTTCATTGAAGGTTGCACGTCAGGCCTGGCAAGCCGGTACATAAAAATCAACTGCCAATCATTAGCGGACCGGAGTTCTGCTATGGCGACCCCTAACTGGGGAAAAGCCAAAAGACACAAACATTTACTTTAATACATCCATTGCTGCTTTTCACCTTCAGTGAATTATTCCACATCAGAATAGATGTTCTAACTTATGCACCTCACAAAAAACTTCTTATTCTTTAAGCTTTTTTTCACTGCAGGAAAATAAAATCCTGCCTTGACCTTTATTATGGTCATACTAGTATGAGCATGCATTATGCGATGGCAATTGTTTGGGAGGAAATATGTTGCTGATTTCTGGCTGCTGTCATGGGCTATCTTGTAAAACAGCCCAGGACAATGCTTCATTCTCTCTAGCATGGAGGCTGTTATACCAGTGTTTACCCCCAGTGTAAAAGGCATAACGTAACTGTAGCTATTAACAGGGTCATGTGGGCTATGAAGTATATCAATCACCAAAGGAAACAGAATGAGATAAGTAGCATGGCACTCAACCTGAGGGCCTTCCAGTCCCACCTGCTGCTTTGTTGAGTGTTATTGGTTAGGGCTGAGCTAAGCAAATATAAGATGTCACACAACTTCACAATGATTTATTTATTTATTTTACATTTGTTGACTGGGCTAGTCTAACTGGCTACATGTCCATTTTCAGTAGAGGCCCGGGGAGAAAAACTCCAAGCATCAGCAGTGACAAAGCATACAATATATAGTAATAGTAAAATGAGTTCCAGTACATTGTTTAAATTGAAGGTAAGATTAACTTGTACAGAGTCCTTTAGTAGGTTTAAGCTAAGATCAAATACAGAGAGCAAACATTTCAGAGATAAAAAGTTTGGAAATCATTATTACAGGCAGGCAACATAGAACAGTGGAGTAGAGAAGTATAGGGAGAGTAAGAAATGGAATGAGACATCAGTTAGGTTAGAGCAGGGACAAAGCCAGTGAGTTTTAAGATATTCTTTAAGATGCTTTTTATAAAGAAGAGTGGAAGCAAGGGTGGAAAGGTCAGTAGGAAGCTGGTTCCAGGTTTTTCCCACTGTGTTGGTGAAAAGTGAGTCCCCAGCTTTGTTGTTGGATTTAATAGTGGAAACTAGAAGCTTGTTAGCTGAGCGTAGTGTTGCAAGATTTTTATAGGGGGTAATCAGATTAGTGAGGATTGGGGTATTATTAGGGTGGTAAAGGATCTTTTGGGCGATAACAAGTTGTTGACAAACTAGTTGGTTCTGCAGTTCTAACCATACCAGTTGTTTGAGATTATGACAGTGGTGAGTTCTAAAAGGGGTGCCAGTGGCAAATCTGGCTATGTTATTGTAACTGGTGGAAAGTTTGGGGAGGTTGTTTTTAGATAGATTGGTATATATTGCAGAAGCATAGAACAGGGTAGAGATCAGGTGGGTCAGGCAATAGTGGTTCTGGCTAAAGGGGTAAGGAAGGATTTGATTCTGTAAAGGGTGCCTAGTTTTTTGTTGACAGACTTTATTGTAGAATTACTATGGTCATCATAGCTAAGGTTGTTGTCAATTGTTATTCCCAGCAGATGAGTTGTAGTGTCAGGGGATATGTTAGTTCCATTGTTAGAGGTTACTGTGAAGTGAAGTTGAGGTGACTTTTGAGTAGGAGCAAAGAGCAGTAAGTTTGTTTTTTGGGGGTTTAGAAGGAGGCAGTGTTGCATGAACCAATTTTCAACAATGTTAAATACTGTTTGGGTGAGGGTCTGGAGTGAGGTTATGGACTTGGCTGAACATATTAATGTAGAGTCATCTGCATATTGTATGCAGGTGGCTTGAGGAATTTTGGTATGTAGATCATTAATAAACAATGAAAAGAGAAGAGGTCCTAAAATAGAGGCTTGTGGTACTCCAATGTTCACAGTGAGGGATGTAGAAAGATTATTATCCCAAACCACTGCTTGCTGTCTGTTTTCCAAATAGGATTTAAACCATTGTAATGCTTGTGGATCAAGTGATTGGGCTTTTAGTATATCAATAAGCATGTGATGGTTCACCATATCAAAGGCTTTTGAAAGGTCAATAAATAGTGCAGAGGAAAAAGTGTTATTGTTACGATTTTTATTTATGCAGTCAGAAAAGGATAGCAGGACAGTTGTTGTGCTATGGAATGGAGGAGAGGAGTCTAGCTGCAGGCTTCCTGACTCAGTGGCTGAAATTCGTTCTAAGCTAGGTACAGTGTAAATAGAACAGATCAGCCTGAGACTAATATTAGGTAAAGTATGAATATAACAGATCCACTTAATGTTTAGGACCAGGGTGGAACATACTTTCTTGATCTCTTTAAAACAGGGAAATAAACACCAGGACAGCAGAATTCATTGACCAGTCGTTGGGATAGCTGAAGGTAATATTAAAAGGGTCCTTAATGACCAGGCAGGTCCTTTCATGCAGGATAGGAGGAAGAGAGCTAGGAAGATTAGAAAGATAAAGTTTACATTAGGTGTGAAGGCATCATAAATGCTAGTAGTACTATTAAAACAATCAGGGTAAAGACACAGTCCAGACAGTATTGTACAATATGTAAGGTTGCAATATCACAGCCTTACGTTAGTACTTCCAGATGGCTACAAAGACGTGGACTAAGCATTCATGTATAAGCAAGCACAAGGGATTGGAGAGATACCCTTTAAATTACAAAAAGTAAGAGCAACCAAAAGTAAAATAATATGCCTGTCTTGTGTTAACATAAAAACAAAATAGAATTACATGAAGCAAACTGGATGGCAATCTAATAATCACTGCAAGTTAATATAAGATAAACTACTACTTGAGGCAAGATATAATTATTCAATTATTTCTGGACTAGTTCCCAAAATAATGAGCAGGTAACGGCCATTTGAAAAACTGAGTGCGTCTCCCACAGAGGTTAACCAAAGAATGCTTTTTAACAGCAGTTAACATATGTATCTTAATAAGTGAAAAAACAAAATGCAACTCAGCAAGCTTTATATCCGGGGGGGGGGGGTAGGTAATGCTTTTCTGGATGTCCGCACAAGGAGTAAGCAGTCCTTACTTACAGGACAGTTGTGGATATAAAGTATAGCTAATATAGCATAAAATGGTCATTCAGCATCAACTATGTGGTTAGGACTCTAGACAGGGTTTTCTACTGATGATCGCTAATAACAACTAAGCAGCCCTAACTTGAAGAAACAGTTACCGGCAGGCTAAACGTGCACACACCAAATCAATCAAGCATTAGAAGTAAAAAGTAGACACATTATCCAAAAAAAGCGATTAAATAGGTCACTCTGTGCTCTGTCTGAAAACACAACGTTATTGAAACTTGTCTGGAATGGATGACAAGACAAAATGTAACAACATTCCACTCTTTTCTCCCCACATAAATAAGAGCAGTGAAACATAATGCAAACAAATGTGTCAGCATAAAAGAGAATTTCGGTGGAGTTTATGCAATCTCTTTGTGTTTATGTTATCTCTGTGTAACAACCAACAAGATTTACACAGAGCACAAAATGCTTTGCAGCTTATGGGGCTATTTCATGACCTCAGGTCCCTTTCTGCTGGCTTAGATCTCCCCATAGCACAAACAAATATGACTTGGATGATCTTTATTCAGAGCAGCCATTCAACTGGCAGAATGTCAATGCACAAGTCCACAATTATTAAAAAAAAAAGAAAATGCATTAAAGTGGTGGCACTGAAGAATGGAAGCAGGCACTGTCACTTTTGTGGAAAACAGTAAGGGAAGTAAAATAATTTAAAAATACATTACTGTTTACCAAAACTAGCTATTTTATAGAAACCTCACATTGTGTCATGTGATAAATTTGAAAGAGTGCCAGATAAAATGTAATCCTGCAAAACTTCCAGCAATAGCAGTCATAAAAAATACAGCACTGAGTAGATATTTATATACCCATGTATTTACTGTTATAACAGCACTACAATAATTTTATTGGAAAAAATTAACTGCACGTAAGATTTGCAGACCGATGACCGTAAAACATGTTGCTTAGTCTGTCAAATACAGCTTTCGACAAGTACAGATACCTTTACCTTTTTAACATGCAATATTATACTTTCCCTCTTTTGTATAGAATCCTTACCCCAGTAAAGTAACTATTTTTTTCCTACCCCTTCATAAGAGTTTTTAGAATTGTTACACTGTCACTGGCATGCACAGCAAACTTAAGACATAAACACACAAAAAGTACATGCTAACATCTTGTTATGATACTTCTAAAGTTTACAGCTATTAAGTTTCTCCAGCCAATGCTTCCTTGCAGCGGAATACAGTGGTGGTGGTGAGGACATAAGATCCTCTTTAAATTATAAAAGAAAGTAGCCTAACAACCTGCTAAGATACTGGTATGGTGAGTAACAGAGAATGCCTGACCCATCAAACACGCTGATCCAGAATCAGAGTGATGCATTTGTTTCTCATTTTAAATTAATGTAGTTATGTAAGCAGAGAGAGATGACTGTCATTTTTTCCATTCATATTCTGTCAATTCATTACCTTATTTTGATTAATAAGTACCTAACTAGACATAGGAGGACAGTCAGAGAAAGATAATTATTTCCACTTAAAAGAAGAGCTATCATCACCTTAACCCCCTGCACACGGCAAGTTTGACTGATAGTGAATGGGTGCCCCCCCCCCCAAAGGAATTAAAAAAAGACAACTTAGAAATGCATGAAATATATTGCAATCTGGTTATTGGTATTTAACAACTGCTGGAACAATTGATGGCACCTGTCAAAACGATGTGGTAACTGAAAGCAGATGCAGCTGAGTCCCCCTTACTCCTACACTGGCTGTGGGTCCCTATGGAGCTATGGCCTCCGGGCAACTGCCTGATCTGTCCCTATTATAATTCACCACTGAGTATTGCTACTGTTATCATGTTTCTAATGAGTAATCACAACAAATCTGTCATTATTTACAACTGTAAGCCCTTTGTCAGATGATGCTGTTATTTTGGCAGGTGTGAAGGCATGACATATGATGCTTGTGTCAAACTTAGAGAGGCCAGTATTCTTTAATCCCTCACTGTGCTTCTTTTTAACAATGTGAACTGGGGTGGGTTATGGGAAGGCTTGAGATTCTTTACCAATTATAACACAAAAGCCATGTATTTCAAATTTCACATGGAAGCTACAGTCTATGGGGTGGATAACAATGGATACCTCTGGACATGTAACAAAAAATATCACTTGTTACATGCACAGTTCTTAGACTGGAGGAATGGCAAGCCGGGACTCCATTTTTAAAACTACAAAAGGAAGTTAAAGCTACTGAAAAGGAAAATATATCAGAGACCCTTTCAAACACACAGACATACATATGCACACTGAAACACGTTTCCACCACAGTTTGGGTTTATTTTACCTATCAAATATAATCATTAAATGGAAAAGCTTTCTATTATTAACTAGGCTGCTTTCGTAATAAGGCAAATGTTCTAGACACTGGTGCTTCTTTTAGTATTATCTAAGTGACTTGATCAGAGCCAAACAATACTCAAATGAAAACTTATGGACTCAAACCCAGACTAAAGGATGTCATTTGTCAATAGGTTACAAACTTGAACTTGCGTTTTTAATATCAGTTTGACAGTATCCTGAATGTGGAAAATTTTAGCAGATGAATTTATTGATCACTGATCCATCTTCTTTACCTGGACTAGTGAAAGAGCTAGTATGGCAACTGAAAATTTTTCCTTGAAAACCTGAGTAGAGATTATTGAAGATATACTGGTATGCCTTTGTGAGTGCAGGTCCTTGCCTAGGTTTACTAATTTAGCACTCCTGGAGATGGTTGCTCATGTCACTTGCTCAAAACTTCCAATAATTAGACTATAAATTGATTATTAATATAATATGAAGGTCTAACAATCAGACCTCTCAACTGTCAGAAATTTTGCAGAATGTCCTAATCTTAGCCTCATATTTATGGACTGTTCCTCATACATCTACGTTTTTCTCTCATCATTGCAGAGTGAAGTCACTGAATAATGACACACATTTGAGTTTTAGACTTCAAATCCTTCAAATAAATGCATATTAATACAAAATATGTTATTCTAGCAACTGTTCAAGTTTATAAATACAGTATTTAAAATGTGGCCCCAATTTTGATTCTCCCCCTACTATTTTGACTTTGTCCAGAAGTCTTGCATTTAGAGGTTGAGATGCATGCTGACAGTGCAATTAGTTTTTTAAAAGTTGTAGATTTCTGACATCAGTGATGTGATGTATGAGATGGAAGTTGTGTAGTTGGGTAGGTGTGGATTTAGTGTGCTTTTGCTATCAGAGTGCAGGTGTATAGTTAATGAACCTCAATGTAAAGATTTATACACCATGGACATCCAGTAAGCCCTCTGCATGCTTTGTAGAGCTCTCCACACTGTAAACATCCAGTAAGCCCTCTGCATGCTTTGTAGAGCTCTACACAAACATCCAGTAAGCCCTCTGCATGCTTTGTAGAGCTTTACACATTGTGAACATCCAGTAAGCTCTCTGCATGCTTTGTAGAGCTCTACACACCATAAACATCCAGAAAGCCCTCTGCATGCTTTGTAGAGCTCTACACACTGTAAATATCCAGTAAGCCCTCTGCATGCTTTGTAGAGCTCTACACAAACATCCAGTAAGCCCTCTGCATGCTTTGTAGAGCTCTACACATTGTGAACATCCATTAAGCCCTCTGCATGCTTTGCTTCATGAATCATAGAATGTTAGGTAGACATTTCAGATAGCTGCTGTGTGTATAGTTCTCCATTCTATAACTAGAAGTATCCAAAGAGGCACCCCAGGGGTGGTTGCCTTATGACTCCAGTCACTAACTGCGCACCCATCAGTCATTCTGTTTGTGAGTCACATCAAAGCTGCCTGTGACATCTGTGGGTTACATATTTTGGATGTATATCTGATCTATTTCATGAACTCTGCATTTATTTTAAAACAAATTCTTATCATAAACTACTTATGCTAGTATGTCATGAGCACACAACTGGACAGCAATTACAATGTCAGATGTTTTAAATGTCAATAACTCTTCCTACCCTGCATATCAAGAATAATAATGAAGGCAATACAGTATGAATAACCACAATCAACTACAGTAAGGGAACACAGTGAGTTTTGCATGAGGAAATGTAGCATGTCTTCCTGTTGGATGTAATAATGCTAAGTTATAGCCAGGTTACACAGTAAGGCATTAATGTACAGCTACATCTGGGTTATACAGTGAGAAAACACTACAGTCAAGCACATGCCTGTTTATAAATTTTTATATAAACCTTAATGTAAAATATAGTTAGACTGGCAGTACTAAGCAAACACACACACATACACACTCACACACACACATATATATATATATATATATATATATATATATATATATATATATATATATATGTAGATGGGATTCCTATTTAATTTAGAAATACTGAAATCCCAAATTTCAGTATTTCGAAATTAAAATACCGAAGTCTTGAAATACTGGTAAACCAGAAGCGCGAAATTCAAAATCCCGAAGTACAGAGATTTTGAATTAGCGCTTCTGGTGTTGTGGTGTGTGAATGGTAAGATGTGAGTTTGGGTATGTATGTATGTATATATGCGTATGTCTGTTGGTTAGGGGCTTTAGTGTCTGTCAGTGTGTGCTTTGACTGTGATGTGTGTGTGCGAGGGTGTGTACAATGTGTGGGAGTGAGTTGCTTGTGTGTGTCTGTGCGATCTCGGAGTTAGTATATACATATATATATATATATATATATATATATATATATATATATATATATATATATGTAAGTAGAGGGTGGGAGGGGCTTGCCCCCCACATGGCGGGTGCAGGGGGGCTTGCCCCCTTCTTATCTGTAGGGTAGGATATTATATTTGCGTTGGGGGAAGTTGTATGCATGTGTTTGTGTGTGCTGTATTTGTAGTGTAGCGTCGGGATTTTGAATTTTGCGGTTTTAGGGTTTCGGTATTTAGTGTCTTCGGCTGTGTAATTTCGAAATACTGAAATTCAGGATTTCAGTATTTCAAAATTACATAGTTAATCCATGTAGATATATATGGTTCTACTGCAATAAATTGACACATTACAACGTTGACAGCAAGAACATTGACCACAAAAGGCTGACATATGCAGAAGGTCAACAGTTGTTCTAGACCGATGACCCCTATGTGAGGGAATATTGGGACACACCACTATGTTATATTCTTTCTTGGTGTTGCATGTGGTGAGGGTTTTACTTTGCATCCACACTTGAGTGTCGGCATTTCTGTTGTTGACCTTCTGCGGTTGACATTCTTGCTGTCAACATTGTGATGTGTAGATGTAATATAGCAATCCCATATCTATATATATATATATATATATATATATATATATATATATATATATATATATATATATATATATATATATATATATATATATATATGGGTTTATGTTAGTTTACTGAAATTTTACTTTGTCAAAATTCATGTGGTTGAGACCACATGATTGACAACTTAAAATATCGAAAACAAACTAATAAATGGAAATGGAATTGCAAAGAGGTTGCAGTACAGTAGGGAGTGGGGAATATGCCCTTTTCATTTTGGAGTTAGTATATAAAATTAGCAAGAGGTGTGGATCTGCAAAGGGTTTGCCCCCACCCCCTGCAGAAACTCTGTTTCATATTTGGCTAGTTTTTGATATTTTAAGTTGTTGTTCATGTGGTTTCAACCATATGAATTTTGACAAAGTACAATTTCAATAAAATAACATAAACCCACACAAACACACACATACACACACACACACACACACACACACACACATATATATATATATATATATATATATATATATATATATATATATATATATACTTGTAAACTGGTACAAAAACAGTCTCTTGGTAAAGATCAAGGATCTTACTAATATTTTGTTTAGCCTAACTGGCATGGGGTTAGTTAAGTTTTCCTTGATTTTGTATAGAACCAACTGCCACATATGTTGTTAGTTCCACTACAGAATTTTTTCTTTCTTTTTTTACTTGTCTCAACAGTTAGCATGTCTATAGTTCTAGAAGAGATATTCCCCCCTTGTGTCTATACTGTGAAATGTTTTTGCCTACTTTGATATTTCTACATTTTTTTCTGCAACACAATACAACAATAAATTAAATGAAACATTAAAGATAAAACACTAATAGGTGGTATTCCTGTGGAAGTCTGGAAGCTAGGAGGGAAGAAAGTGGTAAACATCTAGAAGGTTTTGTTTAACAGTATTTTAAAAGGAGAGGAAGCACCAACATCCTGGAAGAAAGCTATGGTGGCTGTAATACCTAAAGACAGAAAAGACCCATCAGACCCAGCTTCATATAGTCTCATTTCAAATTTTTAAACCCTGATTATAAAGTGTTTATGTCTATAACAGCTAAAAGCATGGCAGAGGTGTTACCAAAATTGACATCTATAGATCAGTGTAGCTTTGTAGGGCAGCCACAGTGGTGCAGCGGTTAGCATTGCCGCCTCACAGCAAGAAGTTTGCCGGTTCAGTCCTTGCCTGGGGTGCTGTGCAGAGTCTGCATGTCATCCCTGTGGTCATGTGGGTTTCCTCTGGGTGCTCCGGTTTCCTCCCAAAGACCTGCTGTAGGTGAATTGGATACTCTAACTTGGCCCTAGGCATGAGTGTGTGCCTTTTGTGGAAGGTTAGGTGCCGGGCTGGCAACTCGACACTGTAAAACTCCACTGTCAGTCATGAGTGACAGGTGATCCACTGTGGCAATCCCTAACCGAGAAAAAGCTAGAAGAAGATCAATATAGTTTTGTGGAAGAGATAAATGATAAATAAACAGAGATCTCTCAGGGTAAGGTACATTTTTTGTTTGTGGAAGAGATGCAAACATTTGACAACATTAATAGAACAATGATGATACAGCGGGAAGCAGAATGTAAGAAAATACCACTGCTGTTCATGGATCTTGATGCAGAGAAAGCTTTCAGAGTAAGCTGGGATAATGGAAACATTTGCATTCCCTGATACAGTAATAAGGCAATTTAGGAGGAGATATGAGGGATCAGAGGCAAAAATTAAAGTGGAGGGGGTTCCTCTTTAACAAGTTGTGTCTGAACAGAGAAAGCAGGCAGGGGTGTCCTCTTTCACCTTTGTTATTTGGTTTACATTTACAGCCACTGCAAAGAAATTAAAGGACTCAGAAATTCAAGTATTTGCAGATGATATTATTTTGTACCCAATAAAACAGAAAAGAACATCTCGTTGTTGTGGAACATCTTGAGACAGTTTCAAGTCTTTCCAGGATATAAAACTAATGAATATAAAACAAAAGCTATAGCTGTAAATTATGTACCCACACATGAATTGGTTCAGCAATACCTGTACTTATGGGACATGATAAAATTAAGTGTTTAGAAGCATGGATTAAAAATGATTCTGTTATAGCTGCTAAGGATATTTAGTAAGACACTAAACAAAAGATAATAAAATAACAGAGTAACTGATGGATATGGATAGCAAAATACAAGCAGAGAAAATGTTTTAGTCTCTTTAGTTTTATTTATAAGTTAGGCATATTTTTATCAACCAGAGGAGAAGGGGTCTATATTATAAGCACAAAAGATCTTTTCAGCGAATATGAAAACAGTGACACATATTGCGCGAACCACGAAAACACAGAATGCCCTAAACCGCAAAATTCAAAATCTCATATCATCATAGTTGGCCAACCCCACCACCCGCTACATACTACCTACCCAAACAAAATAAATAAACCACATACATACACTAAACAAAACCCTACTTCTAACCCTACGCTAAACCTTGCATACATTACTATCTATGCACTTACCTTAACCTGCACCCTAACCCTAAGGTCCGTAACTATCACACACTTACCTTAAGGAGCTATACCGCAGAAGGGCCAACTATGACGATTTGACATTTCAAATTTTGAACGTCAGGACGATTGGTGTTTTTGGGGTTCACTGAATACGTGTCGACATTTCCGTATTCATGTAAGTGGACCTTTGCGGTTCTAATAGGGCACTGAGGAGAAGTTATGGACAATAATTAATAACGGATTGAAGGAATGTCTCTGAGAGGGTAAAATGGCAAGGGTCAAGACAGAAAAAAATAAGTCCACCAGAATTTCTGACCCCTTTTGAAAATCTTTGAAGGTTATATCTGGACTTATCAGACCTGCTCATCACATCCACTCTGAATCCTAGGATAACTGAAGCATATGAAGTTCCACTTCTTTCCCTTTCTTACTGAATTGAATTTGTGATGAATTTGGGGTGGATTTATCACACATCTGGCTACCATGAATGATGGTTCCTGCTGACAGACATAACATAATAACATTGTGAAAAATTAGCTGTGGTCTGAAAAAAAGCACTCATCATCCAAAGGAGTATGAAAAGCCAGCAGCAGAGAGACCTTGCAAACTGGTAACATTGCAGAAAACTTTAAGATGACTTTAAATCCCTGATCCCCAAAAGCACAAATAAAGGGCACTGTCTGTTTCATCTTAAAGGAAAGTGAAGAGCAATAATCCAGTGCTAAATGTACTCCGTGTCCTGCAACATTTTAACTGCAGCCATGCTTTCTTGCCCCTTTCAGAATGGCTTCTCAGTCTATCTAGTACAGACACATAAAGATGAAATGATGGGACAGATTTCCATTGCCCTGTCCGTTACTGATACCATGTGCCCATTCAATAACAGGAAGATTGCTTTATTAAAAAGGGGCCATTTTTTTCCTGATAAATTGTAATGGGTCATGATTCTCTGTACCTCTGGCAGACCAAACACTTGGAAGTTTTTACTCCTGGCCCTATTTTCCAGATCGAGTTTCAAGAGCAAGCAATCCTTGCACTCTTGCAGATCCTGTATTTGCCATGAATGAAGCAGTGTGATAGCTTATTAGGTTCATAGGTTCATAGGTTCATACTAGGCTATCTGCCCGAGGGCATTTACAAGCCTAGCCCATCGTTTTGTGGCTTACGCCACCCCTTTAGTACGGGGAACTAAACCCATTATTTTGCTGTGCCTCTGTCGAGCAATGACACTGAGGTAATCCCTGGGGTATATCTGCGATCTCCCATCCATTGGTCAAGATTTCTCTTGAACAAGGCCAGTGAGGTGCTCTGCCTCACATGTACCGGGATTTTGTTCCACAGCATAGGGAGTCTTTGGGTGATGAATCTATCCCTCCAGCACGTCCTATTAATAGTCGTGTCCAGGTTTAAGTCTCCCGCCCTTGTGGCTCTGATGGATCTGGATTTTTTGAGGTGAAGCATATTCATCAAATCTGGGTTTGACATGGCCTTGTATGTTAGGCAAAGGTCACCTCTGAGCAAGCGTGGCGACTGAGTAGAGCTGGAGTTCTTTCAGTCGGGCAGCATAGGACAGATTTTTGAGACCCTTTATCCTTTTGGTGAGGAACTTTTGTGGCCTCTTCAGCTGCTGCAAGTGTCGGGTCAGATACATTCTGAATGGGGCATTGTACTCAATCATTGGTCTGATGAGTGATGAGTAAAGGGAGACTATGATCTCCCTTGATCTAGATGAGAAACCCTTCATGATAAGGTGGGCAATGTAGAAGGTCTTCCTAACTACTTTAGCTACATGGGTGTCGAATGACAGACTACTATCAACCTGGGTCCCCAGGTCCCTGATAACTTCTTCTGCGCTCAGTGGATTGCCACCTATTTGGTAGCTAGGGGTGACCTTGTTTTTCCCGAAGGGTATGACTATGCATTTTTTGGCATTTAACTTTAGGCCGTGGCTCTGGCACCAGTTATCCGTTTCTGTGAGACCCTTCTGAAGGATATCTGTGTCAGATGTGTTTTCTACTATGGCCCAGTTTGCAGTCATCTGCAAACTTGGTCAGCCATAACCCTCCTGTGTTTGCTTGTACTTGAGAAGTAGATGCCAAACAAGAGTGGGACCAGGACTGAGCCCTGTAGGACACCCCTTGTGACAGGCTTTGAGTCTCACATGGAGCCAGCAACTCTGACCCTGTGGGTTCTGTCACTCAGCCAGTTTGCAACCCATCTTGTGATGTATGGGTTGACTTTTAAGCTGATGAGTTTTCAATGATACCTGAGTGGGGTATTGTATCGAAGCCTTAGCCAGATCGAGGTAGGCTGTATGGACTGCCTTTCCCTCATCAATGGCTTTGGTGACTGTTTCAAAAGTCAACCAAATTTAAAAGGCATGATCTGCCTTTGACAAAGCCAAACTGGGTTGGATCCAAAGTCTGCAAATTCCCTATGTCTTTATTTATGAGGTCCATTATGATCCTCTCCATGGCTTTGCAGATAAGGCTTGTCAAACTAATGGGCGGTAATTTCCAGGGTCGGTGGAGGCACCGCCTTTGTGAAGTGGTACCACAGTTGCAGTGCGCCACTCCTGGAGTGCGTATCCAGATGTAAGACTTTGATTAAACAGCTGTCCTAGCTGTGGGTTTAATTCCTCATTGAGTTCATGGAGCACACAGCCGGGGACACCATCAGGTCCCATGGATGCTGTGTTTTTTGCTTTGGAGAGAGCAGTTTTCACTTGGACGCTGGAGATGTTTGGGGGGCTGCAATCATTTGGTATAGATATCCCTCCTTTTGGGGAGAGGTTTGCACTGAACCTGTCAGCCAGTATGTTGGCAATGTCTGTAGGATCAGTAATCTTCACATCATTTTGAACTAGCTCTGAGCATATCTGGGAGTTTCCTCCCAGGTTTCTAACATAGCTAAAGAAAGCCTTATGATTGTCTTTTGAGTCTTTAGCTATTTTTCTCTCGAAATTTGCTTTGGAAGATTTTATGAGAGCTCTTAGTTTTTACTTATAGTGATCAAGGGTGTCTTACCTTTTAAGGATTTTGCTCTATCTTGTAGTAGCTTCCTCCTTTTGTTGTAGAGTTTGTTTATGGCTGGGGTCCACCAGACTGGACGCTTGCCTTTGGTACAAAGAGTCTTTGTTTTGTTTGGGATTGCCTTATCCATGCAGTCCTGTAGGTGCTGGTAGAAGGCATTTGTAAGTGATTCAGCGGCTTGAGTACTGTTTTCCGCGGCTCGGGGCCTTAAAGGAGACCACACTAGTCTTTAGAAGTGTGAAGTCGGCTTTTGAGAAGTTCTTTACTATGGTCTTTTTATTTCAGGTGGGGTGGGATGAGGACCTCCAGCGAGATTAGTTTGTGGTCTGATCTCACCAGTGAGGGTACACCTCCGGTGTTGAACATTGTGCTCCCATGTTCGTGATGATGAGATCAAGTATGTTGTCTCCTCTTGTGGGGATGGTGACTAGTTGTTCCATGGCATTTGAATTTATGAATTCCAGGAACTTTTGGGCTAGGGTGTTTGGGCTTGAGTAGTGTTCCCAGTCTATATTAGGGTAATTGAAGTCACCTAGTATGATGGTGTTTGGTGATACATTTATCCCCTCTAGTGTTTTCAGGAAGGCCATGTGAGGTTCCTGAGTTTGTGAGGGTGGCCTGTAACATGCTACAATTTGCAGAGCAGTCTTGCCTATGGTTAATTGCACCTGGATGGTCTCCGATGCATCGTGCATTGCCACCAGTCTTGAGGTGTGGGTGTCCTTGATAAATATGGATACCCCTCCTCCTTTCTTGGTATTATCCGGATTTTGGGGCCGGAACGCATGATATGAGGTAAAACCTGATAGCGCTGGGGTGCTCTCGGGAGCCTTGAACCAGGTTTCTGTCACAGCACAGACATCGATGTTCTCCATACTGAGAAGGGCCTAGAGTGCGTGCATTTTGAGATTTAGACTTCTGGCATTGAGCAGCATTACCCTTAGTTTTTTTCCTTTTTTATGTTCTAGGGTGGTAGGTTTAGAATTTGAGCCTTGCCTAAAAAAGGCACTATGGGGGTGGCAAGAGCCTTTGCCAATATCCGAATCCCAGGGTGACAGGTGCAAGCCGTCCCTTGCGAAGCAGCGTGGCTTGTCCAGCATGTCATCCCAGGCAGACAGACACTGGATCCCCTTTGAATGACACCAGTGTTTAAGCCAATTGTTAAAGTTGATCATCTTATCTCTGTATTGTGGCATCATTCTTGGTGAAGGTAGGATACTGCTCAAGGTCAGGGTCATACCTGCCTGGGCTACATAATCAGAGAGCTCCTCAATGTCTCTTTTCATGTAGTCCAAGGAGGTACGTCTCAGGTCGTTTACACCAGCGTGGACAATGACTGAGTCATATTTGTACCTGCTGTTGAGAGACTTGAGTGCATGCGTTATGTGGCGGATTCTAGCGCCCGACAGGCAGCTTACTGTGACCTTCTCCTTATTCAGTCTGGTGAGCGGGACGTCAGTGTGTCTGACTATGGAGTCACCAATGACAAGTGTGTCTGGCATTGTGTTTGGCCTTAAGGGCTGTGACTGTTTGACACTGACTGTGAGGTCTATGTGTTGCAGGTGTTGTGTTCTGAGGTGGTGGTTGTTTGGGTGTCTGCTTTGGTGGCCTCTGTTGTTTTGGCAAATTTTTGATCAGAGCCTCCGAGTATGTCTTTGTGTGTTTATGTGTATGATTTGAGGTTGTAATGGTACTATGTGAGACTGGGTCTATAGTGTGTGTGGTAACCTTCTCCTCCTGACTGGTCTTGCCAGTCCTATGTTGAGAGAGCTCAGCCTCCAGTTTGGCCATATAGTTGCATCTCTCGCATGTATTTGTGTTTTGTGGGAGGAGGAGAGGGTTGTCTGTGTACATGAGGCAATTGTAACATTGCCTCAATATTCCCAGGTTCACCAGCTGAGCAGGAGAGGACACAAGCAACTGATCCCTCGACATGCTAGAAGGAATAGACAAAAAAAAGCTTTAAAAAGATTCCGGGGGGACGGGGGTGACCGAAAAATGGGGGGTTGCCTTTTTGGGGTACTATCTATGACAAGAGTGCCGTATCAGGGTAATAAGTACTGTAGGAGCAAGTGCTACGTTTAACAGATAGAGAATATTCTACTTGGAGTCAAGTAGAGATGATCTTTTTAATTATAGGATACGCTGATTAGATCAGTAGTATAGTTCGAGGAAGGTAGTTTTAAGGGAAAATTTGAAGAGTGGACTTTAGGTAGCCCGAATAATTTAAACCTGCTTAGCCGCCGCTGCCCTAGTGTGCAACGGTAGCAGCTCCGCGCTAAATCGCGCTAACGCGCGTTTACCGCGTTTATACCAGGGGGCTGGAAAAAGCTAGAAACTGGCCCAAAACGACCAATAAACTACTAGTTACTGGCTGAAACCTCACAAAACTGGACAAAAGGCAGCTCAATGCTTCCCCCTCTCACTGGTAAGCAAGGTAACTTCCTCTCCCCCAAATAAGGCAAGGAAACAGTACACAGGAACTACAACCAAAGCCCAGGAATCAGCAACTCTGAAACTGGACTAAACTAGTAAAGCAGGAAAAACAAGAGATATTTTTTCTTTTTTTTTCTTTTTTTTTTCACAAAACAGGCAGAAAACAGGTACAGCAAACACTTATAAATGCTATGAATCAGCTACTACAGCTTACACAGAAGAATTTGCTACAAATACAGTCAAATAGTAACAAACAAGGATTCCAAGTGCAATATTAAGTTAAATGCAGTATAAACAGCTTCAATGTTGATCCATAAGGGTCTGCTGCTGCTGGCTCATCCTTTCAATAACCTGCAGTTTGGTTTCATGAGCAGCTGTAGTGATCTTATTCTGCTGCACATCCACCACAGTGGAACAAAGGTGTTCAGTGACTCCAGAGTGGGCCAAATAACCTTGAGCTCCTGTGCAATCATGTTGCTAGCACCTGTCATCTTACCACCCAGACAGCAGCCGTGTATAGGTAAATCTCCTTTCCCACCAAAAACTAGACAGCTTAGCTGAAAAACACAGAGTACTGACCTTGCTTTATCTTGGTAACACTGAATGGTAGTTTGACTGGTCTAAGGTTGCAGGGGAGAAAATAAAAACCTAATCGGGGCACATTGAGGTGAAAGCTCGGTGTCTAGGCATCCTCCTGCATGTGTGATCCTGAGCATGCCCCCTAGTGCAGGAAGGAATTTTACAAAAAGAAACTGTAACAAATATTGTGGTTCAGAATAAAAACTGGGAAGAGACCAATTGGATATTGAAGAAGTAAGACAAGAAGTATTAAATGACAATGACAGAGAAGAAGAAGACAGGCTGAGGAAGGAGCATAGAACATGAAGTGGAGGAGCAGAAGGGGAGCATATTCATGACATTTTTACACAAAAGGGAAAAGCTACCTCAGACTCTGCCAGAGAATGATGTGAGGGAATGGTTAGTTTGTTTTTCCTTATATTCCTTTCTTATAATTTGTATTGCTTTATTGCTTTCTTCTGTTTTGTATATCGTTGTATATTTTCGTTACACTGTGTTTTAATTGTATTCTGTTTTCTATTGCATATTTAAGCTAAGAAATAAACCAGAACTGTGTATCTTGAGAGTCACACAGAAAACAGGTCACTTATGTTTAATTAAATTTGAACTGAGAGAGGCGCTAGGAAAGTACAGTTGTGTAAAATCTTACCATAACAGTAGATGTCGTCTCCTCATCATCGTTTCAGTATTCCTCATTGAAGGAATCTCCTGCCAAGGACAGCCCAACGTCTGGTCAGTATACCAAAGAAAGTCGCTAGGTTTTATAGCACTGTACATCACACATATGTTCCACGTGTAGGGCTTACGGCATAAAGCTTATGTACGAATGCAAATTCTCAGAAGTGAATTACCTAGTTGGGACAAAAGACCAATCCAAGGACAATGAGAGACATGTACATTCTGAAGAAAAAAGTTCAGAAGGAAAAGGAAATGAAAGCTCCTCGGCTAAGAGAGTAACAAAGGACAGGGACAAGGTTCATTACAGAGGGGGGAAGGCTGGAGGGGGTGAATACTGCAACAGTGAACAGAAGGATGGTAAGGTTTTACATAACTACATTAGGTCCTTCCATATCACTGTTGCAGTATTCTTCACTGAAGGGAGAGTACAAGAGCTGAGAAGTCTGGTAGGAGGAAGGCACAGAAGACCCCCTCTACAAACCCATGCAGGATAGCCTGGTAAAACCTGGTCTAGCCCGGGAAATAACATCCAATTTGTAATGCTTACTAAAAGTATGAACATAGAACCAAGTATCAGCTTCAGAGCTCGAATTGGTGACCCAACCCTTGAAAAAGGCATTAGCCAAAGCAGAATGCACCTTTATAGACGAAGAAAGACATTTGCCATAAGAGGAGTAACAAAACAGAATGGCCTACTGATCCAGAAGGAGATGGTTTGCTAGGAAACAGCTAAACCTGAAGTCCTGGGATGAAAAGAAACAAAAATGTTGCTAAGGTCTGTGAATAACCTTTGCTTTATTCAAATAATATCTGAGCTGTCTATGCCAGTCAAAGGTGTGAAGTGAAATGAAAAAGAAGGGGGAAACGGTGCTGTCTGAGTCAAAGAGAATTTAACAGCAAGATTTTTAGAAGAGTCCTGCTTGATCTTGTGCAGAACTCTTGGCAGCAAAGGGGAGGAAAGACACAGAAACATTCCCTTCCAAAGAAAAGACAGGGCATCCACTTCCCAAGTCAGAGGACATGGTACTTTCAAACAGAATATTGGAAGTTATCTGTATAGAGGGGATTCAAAAAAATCTGCCTGAGGAATACCTCACCAATGGGCAATGTCCAGGAACTCATCCCTGTGAAGCATCATTAGTGGGCGTGTGTTCTGGACCTGCTCAGACAATCTGCCACTAGATTGTGCTCTGAAGGAATGTTAACTGCCTGAAGTGTCACCTGATAACCAATAGCCAGATCGCAGGCCTGATCAGCCAGTCTGCAAGTCTGCAAAGGAGATAAGACCCCCCCCCATCACACACACACACACACTTGTATACATACCACATTATAATGGTATTGTCTGTGAAGATTTTCAGGGGAGGAAAGGCCTGTAGAGCCAGAATCAGAGCACTCATTTCTTTTATGTTGATATGGTCTGATCTCCGGTGAAGAGACCAGAGACTCTGAACCTTCAGAAGGCCACAAGAAGTGCCTTACCCAATGTCTGAGGCATCCATGAACAATTCTTGGGTAGGAAATGAAGCATGAAAGGGCAGTCCTGGATTGAGAGAAATTTTCTGAATCCACAACTGGAGCTCGAGTTTATGACAAGAAAGCAAAGGAACAGGGAACTCTAGAGAATGGCAGTATTTAAGCCCACCGATATGAGATACCATTGAAGCTTCCTCATATGGAGTCTGGCAAGAGAAAACCTGGGAATGGTGGAGGTCATAGACCTCAGAATCCTGAGAAATTCCCTGGCCATGACAAAGGACAAATGAAGAAGAGACTTTTAGAAGGCTGTCAGAGACAAACCATGGGGATAGGAAGGGAGGCCAACATGGAAATGGTCTAAATCCTGCAACTGAGAAAGGTATCACCCTGGAAGGGCATAATCACTGACTTCTTGAGACTGATGGTGAACCCCACACTTTGCAAAAGATAAGTGGTAAAGTGATGATCTTGTAGAAGACTGCTGGGAGAATGAGCCTGAATAAACAGGTCATCTAGATAAGGAAATATCTGTATCCTTCAAAGCCTACAAAAGGCAATGACAGAAGTGAGGCATTTAGTGAATATCCTTGAGGCAGTAGAAAGGTCCAAGGGCAAAGCAGAGAACTGATAATGAGAGGAGGAAACAGTGAAAAGTAAGCATTTCCTGATCAGAGGGTTAATAGGAATGTGAAGATAGGCATCCTTGAGATCTACAGAGACTAAAAAGGCCTGGGGAAGAAGAGGAGGAAACAAATCTTAAAGAGACAGCATCCTGAAAGAAGAGACCTTGAGAAAAGTGTTAAGGAGAGAGAGGTTCAAAACTGTTCTCCAAGTCCCCTCCTTCTATGGAAACAAAAACATCCAGGAGTAAAAACCTCTTCCCACTTGGGTGGGTGGAACAGGTGAGATGGTGTCCTGATTCAAAAGGGACTACAAAACCTCTGGAAAAGAGAGAGTTGGACTGAAAGAGGCTGTGGAATACCTGAAAAGGGGAGAAGAGATTTCCATGTCATGAAATACTGCTGACTCAGCAGAGGAAGAATTCCCTCCTCAGCTTCAACAAGCAAATCAGATATCTTGTAAAGTCCTTTAAATCAAATGAGAGAATAGGTTCATATGTTAGTACTAGGCTAACTGCTCTTGTGGGCCATTTTAAGCCTAGCCAATTACCCCCTGTGAGAATCAAACTCTGTACCATATGTCTGTAAGGCAAACACCTTAACCATTACACCAGCCTCCCACCCATTACGTAGCTAAAATAGCATCCTTAGCTAAGGACAACCATAAGGCATTCTTTAACTACATCCAGAATCTAAAAGGGAATGCCCAACTATGTGCTGAACTAGTAGTAGATGGTACCACTTATACTATACCAGAGGAAATTGGCAACCTACTAGCTGACAGATTTGGAGCAAGCTTCACCCCCTTCTACGTTGCGCATCTCATAAGTAAGGGTATCGCCTCCAGGTCTAAGGATGTTATAACTCCACTGTACTCGACCCTCATCAGACCATTAATAGAGTACAATGCTCCCTTCTGCATGTACCTCACCAGACACCTGCAGCAACTGGAGCGACCACAGAGGTTCCTCAGCATGAAAATTCAGGGCCTCCAAACTATGCCTTACGTGGACAGACTGAAAGCCCTGTCACTGTACTCTGTATCATATAAATTGCTAAGAGGCAACTTGTGTCTGACCTACAGGACAGTCTCTGACCCTGCCCTGATGAATATGCTGCAAATACGCAAGTCAAATGATGCAAGAGTCACTCGCTCCAGGGATCTTAACCTACCCTGTGACATTAACAGAACATGCTGGAGAGACTGCTATATCTCCCGGAGATTGCTGTTGCTTTGGAATAAACTTCCAGTTCACATGAAGCAGAGATCCCTACTGACCCTATTCAAGTGCAACCTGGACAAATGGATGGGAAACTGCAAATTTATCCCGGGGTGGCACCCATGTCCCTCAAGGATGGGGTAGTCAGTTTTTATTATAGACTCACTTTGCGAATTACATCCATCTAACCAAGGACAATTGAGGCAACTTGGGATTAATATGGCTAGACTTGCAAGGGCTCCAGGTTATAGTTATAGTACTACTCTACTCAGCCCTTAGTAGACCTATAATTGAATATAATGCTTCCTTTGGCATGTATCTAACGAGACACTTATAACAGTTGGAATACCCATAAAGGTTTCTCACCAGGAAAATTCGGGGCATGAATGCCTTGTACTACACTGATCACCTAAAGGCTCTGTGTCTGCATTCATTCTCCTACAGGCTGTTGAATGGGATCTTTGTGTGGCTCACAGGCTTCCTAAGACTCAGCCATGATGGATCTATTGCACATGCAAAAAACAAATGGTACCAGAAGCACTAGATCTAGGGATCTGAACTTCGCTTGTGAAATAAATACTATGGAATAGGCTCCCCATCCTTGGAAAGCAGAGTTCATACCTGACACTATTTAAACAAAACCTTGACAACTGGATGGGAAATCGAAAAATTAGCCTTTATCTGGCTCCCTTGTCCCTTATGGACAACAGTTGTTTATCAAAAAAAAAAAGTATTAATCCTATCAAACACCACCCCCCCCCCCAATAAATCTTTAGTTACCTGCCTATTTTTTCTGGCTGTAGTAACTTTAGCCACCAGGAGGCAACACACTGCCAGCAGTCTACCACTGCACTACAGGGAAGCAGATATATACTGAACTTATCCCAGTTTGGTTGTTTTTTTCTTGTACTTTAAATGTTTTGCCACTAGGTGACACTGCTCACCCACTAAAGTTTAAAGTCCAGTTCTTCTCCTTTTTTTCAGTTCTCTCCTGCAGCTATCCCCAACCTCTTATCATATTTTCCCCACTGGTCTGCTTTGTCCTGGGCTTAGTTCAATTACCTATCTCTGCCCACACTCCCAAGCCTTGACTCACCTTGCTGTTCCTACTTCCTCCAAGCTCCCACGTTTCAGCTACAGCTGGCTGATTGGTTTCTGCCAGCCACCTTCTCTCCAGCTCTTCCCACTCCGTTCACCCTGTTTTGCCACTAGGGGGCACTGCTCACACACTAAAGTTTAAAGTCCAATAATTTTCCTTTTTTCAGTTCTCTCCCATAGCTATCCCCAACCTCTTACCATCTTTTTCCCACTGACCTGCTTTGTCCTGTGCATAGTTCAATTACCTATCTCCCCCCACACTCCCAAGCCTTGACTCACCTGGCTGTTCCTACTTCCTCCATGCTCTCACATTTCAGCTACAGCTAGCTGATTGGTTTCTGCCAGCCACCTTCTCTCCAGCTCTCCCCGCTCCGTTTGCCCTATGGGCTCACTCCGCTCCGCTACCCTTCCCCAATTACCACCTGCCCTCACTACTCCTACATTTATTTCAGCACCAAACCCCTCCCCTCTATCAATTACCAATCATCCTCACTCTCCCTCTCACAATCAACCAATCATCTCCACTCTCTAACCCCATCCCTCTTCAACTCCACCAGCCAATCTCAACCGTTCCAACTCCACCTATCAAAGTCCCTACAAACTTCTTTTCTACCTCATCTATCTACTTATCCTATCGGCCCTACACAGTTCTGCCACTAAAATACACATGCACACCTGTACTATGACTTGTGTTCTAGTTCAAACAATTCTCACCCAATTTATCTGCTTTCTATTCTTACTCCCTTTATACCACACTACCTCCTACTCTTCTAACCAACCCCACCGCTCCTTCCAATCCAACCCCCACACTACTAACCCTCTTCCTCATCCCTCTATAAAACATTTCCACAACACATCCACTTCCCTAGTTCAACCCAACCTCTTCCACTATTTCAAAATAAAGCTCCCCCCTCCAAACTACAAACCTAAACGAATTCCCTACTGTCCACAAATATTAAAGACCATATCAAAAATGTCACTACCCTTCCTCAACTACCTCTGTTTAGCAGGGGACATACATCCAAATCCTGGACCAAATACTTCCACTAATTTCAATCCCCCTGCTACAAGCAATAAAATCAACCACAAATACCTCAAATTCTTCACCATGAATGCCCAAAGTCTAAAAAACAAAGTAACCCACTTTCATGCCTGGCTTAATCATAACCTACCCAACATTGTAGCCATCTCCGAAACCTGGTTAAAACCCCATATTTGTGACTCCCAAAATCCTCCCTCCTGGATTCCAATCCCTGAGACATGACCACTTAAATAGAAAAGGGGGTGGGGTAGCCTTAATCTACTCTAACTTGCTGTCCATATCTCCCTACCCCAATCCTATCCCTCCATTCAACAATGCAGAACTAGCAATAGGCCTACAAAAACTGAATAGCCACAAAAGCATTTATATCATTGCCCTCTACATCCCCCCCGGTAATATCACCACTCTTGAAGAAATCCTCCTCTGGACCTTTACTATACTTGGAGATGTAAATATCGACTGGAATAAAATCAACAACCCAAATCCCACCATATCCATCAATTTATATAACTATACCCAACTAACTAATTCCATCACCAGACCCAACAAAACAAACCCCCTAGGTACCACTCTAGACTGGATCCTAGTATCTCACCCTAATAAAGTCATAAACTCTGGAAATATTCCTGACCCTATAGTAGACCACTTGCCATCTTTCATCCACAGAGCTACCCACTCCTCACCTACACCAATATACCCACACTCGTAACCTCACAAACTTTAACCCCACAACTTTCTCTGATGCCTTAAAACAAACAAATTGGAACTCCCTAAAAACTCTACCACTTGACAATGCCATAGAATTTTCAACTCAACCTTCGTAAGCATCCTCAACTCCCTAGCTCCACAAAGAACAAAAAGAGTAAAAACCAAGACCGCCCCTTGGCTAACCAAAGACACCAAAAACTTATGCTACACAGAGATAAATCTTGGAAAACATACCATCAAAATAAGCAGCCAGAAACTCTTCTCATATATAAATAACTTTGCAACCTCATTAAAAAATAAATCACCAGAGATAAAAAGTCCTACTATATTAAACTTCAGTCAAACCAATCAAATAACCCCAAACATTTCTGGAATTCCATTAATTCTCTTCTCAAACCAGGCACCAAAAATAATCCCTGCCCTGACTCTGGCAAATTTGATCCTGAAATAGCCTCCCTGTTCAACTCCTTCTTCACCAACTCCATAGCAGAGCTGACCAAGACCTTCCCTAACAAGAATCCTTCCCCTCAACCTATCCAATCTTCCACACCCCGTACACTACCCTCTGCACCAATCTCCCCCAATATTTGAACTTAAACCCATCTCTACCTCCCACATAAAGAAATACTCTCTAAATTAAAACCATGCTCCAATCCCCCTGACAATATCCCATCTACCTTCCTAAAAATAGCTGCAGACAGTATTGCTCTCCCCATCAGCATCTTGATCAACAGATCCATGTAGGAATCTTATGTGCCCAAATTATGGCATGTTGCCTTTATCCTACCTCTCCATAAAGGAGGCAAAAACAATAGCATCTCTAATTTCTGCCCCATAGCTATCCTCTCCCCAATCTCAAAACTCCTAGAAAAATGCATCCACCTACAGCTTATGCCATTCCTAGCCAATCACCAACTAATTACTCCAACCCAACACGGTTTCCAACCTGGCAATAGTACTATCACTGCCCTTCTCTCTTTCTTAGACACAGTAAATCTTGCTCGTGACTCTGGCAAAATTGTTTCTACAGTTCTACTCGATCTGTCAAAACCATTCAGTACTATCTCTCACACCCACCTCTTACACCCACCTTTCTAGCCTCCATCTCTCCTGGAATTTTTTATCCTGGTTCTCAAGCTACCTCTCTGACAGGTCTTAAGCTGTGAAAGGGGGGAAAGGTGCCTCAACCTTCCTTCCTACCCCCACTGGGGTACCTCAGGGATCCATATTTGGTCCAATGTTGTTCAACATCTTTATTAATCACTTCCACAAAGCCATACCCAATACCAAAACTGTACAATATGCAGGCGATTCTACTTTAGTCTGCTGTGCCTCCCTCTCAGAGCTACAAACAGTGACCCAAACTGCTTTCTCCTCCACAGAAAAATGGATGCTCCAAAACCACCTCTCACTAAATGCCAACAAATCCAAAATACTGTTATTCTCTCCTTCAAAAGACTCCTTTCATGATAAAAATTAATTCCAAATTAATAGCCAAAACAACACTGCCATAGAGGTTGTTCCATTCGCTAAACTACCTGGGGTAACTATTGATGAACACCTAAAATTCGACACTCACATCCAGCAAAACATTAAGAAAACTCATGCAAAACTTAGTATGCTATACAGAAACATCCACTTTCTTTCCCCTCCCACCAGACAAACTCTTGCCGCTACCTATCTACTCCCTTCACTCTTGTATGGCGCTCCTCTTCTAATAAACTTATCTGCCTCTCTTCTAAACTGGAAGTCTGTTATAATAAGATTTCTAAATTTTCCACCAAAGCCAAATTCTCCTCCCATCATTGCACTGCCCTTCATTTGTTACATTGTCTTGAACTCCCCAACCATCTAGAATATCTCCAAATTACTACGGCCCACAGACTAATTTTTCAGCCTCCTAAGTGCCCGGCACTAACCAATATCTTCCAACCTTACACCCCTCTGAGAACTCTGAGATCAACTCACCAAAACCTAATCAATGTCCGCAAACCGAATCGTCCTGCTGGTCAATTACTGCTATCCTTTTCATTAGCTATAAAGTGGAATTCTCTGCCATCTTCTCTAAGGACTTGTGAAAGCTTTGAAACCTTTAAAACTCTGCTACACTCCTACCTTTCCTCTAACAGGAAATGCAACTGTTCTCTCCCCACATATCCTAATACTCTTTCCTCCCCTTAAACTCTTGTCTAACACACAAACCTAACTTAACTTAAATGTAAATAATGTAAATGTCACAACTGTACAACCTACAGATAACCTCTACCACCTTTTGCTATCTTTCTCTTCTTAACCTTTTCCCCCTTAAATCTCAGTTTCCTCTGCATTCCTAAATTTCAGATGCCTTATAGTCAAGGAACTTATTCCTGTTCTTCAGCTTAACATAAAATTGTAACCATGATTTCTTTACTATGATTTATCTATACCTACACTATGTAATGCCATCTTAAATAGTTTGATACTATGTAACCAAAGAATTTATTTTGTTTTCTGGCACAAAATGATATTTTAATTGTGTTTTCTTTACTATGATCGTAACTGTGAATATACTAAGTAATGCTGAGCTTTTCTCCCAGGCCTTCCACTGAAAACTGGATCCCTGAGTCAAGTGGACCTCCCCGTTCATCAAACTGGAATAAATAAATAAATAAATAAATCCCCGAGTAGAGCTCACTGATTGTCTCTGTAATCTCCTGGTGGCTGAGCCTCGCTTCGTTCTCCTAACCTGCCCCCAATTTCCACACGCCCCCACTACTTCTACATTTATTCTAACCCCCCAGTCACCTGACCACTCCCTACAGCCACTCACCTGCAACCACCCTAACTACACCCCTAATTTACCACTTGCATCCAAATACCACAAACCCAAACTATGCAGGCCTTACTTTCATCTCTCCTACTAACCCTCACAACTCTAACCTATGTTACATCCTTACACAAACACACCATTACCACACACCACCTACCATACAACATATACCTTCACACCTGTTATTACACACATAAGCTTTCCTATAGCCCCCTCTTTATTTAGTGACAACACATTATTTTTATGTAACAAGTATGTTTCGCTATTCTACACTAGAAAAACATCTTGTAAACTCCACATAGATATTCTACAAACTACCAAGCTTCAACTTTCATTAAAGAAATACCTCCCTACCTCAGGGGACATTCACCTAAATCCAGGGCTGAGCAACATTATACCCCCAAACAAACACACTGCAGATCTATTCATCATCAGTCATCATTATCAAACAAACTTCCTCACTTACACACATTCATAACTCACTACTCCCCCGGACATCCTTACCATAACAGAGACCTGGCTAAAACCCAGCACACATAACAAAGAATTTTTCCCTCCAGGATATAATATCCTATGGCTATATAGAACAGGAAAGAAGGGTGGGGGTGTTGCAATTGTCTATAAAAATACAATTTCTCTCCAGCCTCTACTAACTCCTCTACCTAAATTTAACACTGCTGAGATCGTAGGCTCTGCGCTACTGTTAAATAAGAAAAAGAGCATCACTATTCTCTGTGCATACATCCCTCCAGGTAATAACACCCCAATAACCGAGGCGATTCTACAATGGTCAAAAGATAATCTCCCACAGGAAACTATTTTATTAGGTGACCTAAACACTGACTGGCTAGCCTGTAACTCTAAAAACCCCACTAACCACATCAACTTGCATGGATTTGTTCAACTCATTCAAGAACCAACTAGAGCAGACAAAAAATCCCATAAGGAATCTATACTAGATTGGACATTAGTAAATCACCCTGAACATAATGTCCAAGTAGGTAGTCTACCTGACGGACGTAGTGACCATCTCCCTACTTTCCTCCTATGAAAACATACTAACTTACCCAAACCTACAGTCTACAGACAAGTCAGAAACTATCACAGTGTTAACCCTCTATAACTCATCACTATATTAAAAGAATATAACTAGGAACCACTACACAGCCTTGACATAGACCAAGCAGTGGACTATTTTAATAGTACTCTTATTAACATCCTTGTTTCAGTTGCCCCAGTAAGAAAAATTAGAGCTAAGCAACACTGTGCTCCTTGGTTTACTAAATCCACTAGAGCCCTATTAAAAACCAGAGACAAGGCATGGAAAACCTGGGAGAAAGATAACACTAGTCTATCCAAACAAAACTATCAACACCTTAGGAATCAGGTCAAAAAACAAACAAAGCTTGATAAACAGAAATACTTTCTAGATATACAAAATAAACACTCCAATAACCCCCACAAGTTCTGGCATGCAATAAACTCCCTACTAAAACCTGGTAAAACCTCCACACCAGCTCCCACCTCCACCTCTACAAAAACAGATACAGATATAGCCTCCCAATTTAATCACCACTTTATTGAATCCATTAAATCACTATCAACTCAACTTTCCAAAAATAGCTACTCATCCATACCAACAACTCCTAACAACTCACCTCCCTTTACATTCTCTCCTGTCCCAACCTCAACAATAAAAAAATACCTCTTAAAACTCAAACCCACTACTCTTGCAGCAGATGGCATACCTGCTCATTTCCTGAAAATGGCTGCCGACTCTCTGTTCTTCCCAGTCTCAATCTTAATCAACCGCTCCATACATGGATCCCACATCCCTCAACTATGGAAAATCTCTTACATTATTCCGCTTCATAAGGGTGGGAATTCATATGATTTCTCTAACTATCGCCCCATAGCCATTCTGTCTCCTTTATCAAAGATACTTGAGAAATGCATACACTCTCAGGTCATGCATTTCCTAGACTCTAACAATCTTTTCTCCTCTACACAACATGGTTTCCACCTACACCACAGCACAATTTCAGCCCTTCTCACTTTCACAAACCTGGTTAACCAACATAGAAATAACAACAGATTTGTATCTGCTATATTCCTGGACCTCTCCAAAGCATTTGACATGGTTTCCCACTCCATTCTGATAGATACTCTTACCTCTCTATCCTTTGCCCCTAACACTTTTGCATGGTTTAAAAATTATCAGACTGACAACAAGCTGTCCAGTTATCTTTACTCCCAACTACCATTGGTGTACCTCAAGGTTCCATACTCTGTCCACTACTCTTTTCTATCTTTACCAATAATCTACATACCTCTACCCTACAGGCTTCATTCATACAGTATGCAGACAATTCCACCCTGATCTGCTCCACCCCAAATCTCACCACCCTACAGCATCTCACCCAGGAATCATTTACCTCAGTAGAAAGGTGGATCACAGATATTCAACTTATCTTAAATCCCAACAAAACGAAACTACTTCTATTTACCCCAAATAAATCAAAGACCACTCCACTCTCCTTCTCTATCTCCTCCAATAATGGAACTGTCATTTCACCCTCTCTCCACACCAAACTGCTTGGCGGCGAAATAGATAACAATCTACACTTTGACATCCATCTCTCAAACTATTAAAATGGTACACAAAAAATGGGGTCCCTATACATTCAAAAAGAATTTCTATCAGATCAAGCTCAGGTCACCCTAGTTCAAACCCACCTTCTTTCCACACTCGTGTATGCAGCACCTATTCTCGCCAATGTAAGAAAATCTGACCTGAAGAAACTTGAGTCGTGTTATAACAAAATCGCCAAGTTTGCAAAAGATTCCCTCTTTAGAACACACTATTGTATACCTCTTAGGCAACTTCAGTGGCTTGAGCTCCCACAGTTATTAACCTACCACCAACTAGTCATGGCTTATAACAACCTAAAATATCCTGAAAAAACTCCAGCCCTTAGGGAACTACTGACTAACTACATTCCAAATCGTCCACTCCGCTCTGCCAACAAATCACTCCTCTTTATCTCCACAGCCAACAACACAGCAGGTAAAGCTCTATTTTTCTCACAGTATAGCAAAAAGTTGGAATAATCTCCCTCCCTTGGTGACTTCTGCAACTAATACCAAACAATTCAAAAACTTTCTTAAGGCTCATCTTATTTGCTCTTGGCTATGTCCATGTGTTACTTAATCCTAGTGTATGTTACCATCATCTTTCTCTCTTCTCTCCAATTATCAGACCCTTGGTAAAAATGGAAGTAACAAATGATATCCCTTGACATTTGGAAATGTTGTTGTTCATAGGTTCATAGGTTCATAGGTTCATCATAGGCTATATCTGCGAGGGGGGGCAACTCTAGCCCATCCATTGTGGCTTTGGCTAGGCCACCCCTTTAGTAGTATGACTAATTATTTTTATTTTCTTTCTGTGCTCTGCGAAGCTGAGGAGACTAGGGTAATCCCTGGGGTATATCCTATCTCCCATCCATTGTCAAAGATTCTTTCTCAAGAACAAGGCCAGCGCTGGCTCTACATGTACCGGATTTTGGGTTTCTTTGGGTGGGAGTCTCTTAGTTGGGTGATGAATCTAGCCCGCAGCGTGTATCCTATTAATAAGTCTGTCAAGTCCTTAGCTCTCCGCCTCTTTGGGACTAGATTTGAGAGGTATTTTGAGATCAACCTTTGACATGGAATTGTCTAGTAAAAGTGGGCCTTGACATTAGCTGAGTTTCACTGGAGCTGAGCTGGGTTCAGTCAGTCAGGCAGCATAGGCCATAGTTTGAGACCCTTTATCCTTTTTTGAGGAACTTTTGTGGCCTTTTTGGGAAGCTGCTTTAGTGTCAGACCGTCAGGGACATTGGTCTGTGGCATTGTCATTGGCAGTGATGAGTATGAGTAAAGGGAGACTATGACCTCCTTGGATCCCCATGATGATTGATCATGATCAGGTAGGCAATGAAGGTCTTCTAACAACTTTCTTTTTAGCTACTTGGGTGTCGAATACTATCATACTGGAAACCCAGGTCCTACTATCCCCAGCAACTTCTTTGTGCAGTTGACAGATTGCTGTGCTCAGTGGATTGCCACCTATTTGCTTGTTGGGGTACTTATTTTTTTTTTTGGCATTTTTATTAGTGGGTGGGTTTGGCATTTAGTAGTTATCCAGACCAGACCCTTCAGCTGACAATATTAGTGATATGTGTTTTCACCTATATAGGTGTCTTGCACAGTTCTGCAAAACTTTGTCATCTATACTTTGTCTGTGTTTTGCTTGTACTTCAGGATGTACTTACTTCAAAAGCTCCAGCTTAGAGCCTCCCTGTGGGACACCACTCAGACAGGCTTTGAGTAATTCATACGCAGCAGCAGCCAGCCTGGACATGTGTCATCAGCCAGTGACCCTGTGGACTCTGCCAGTAAGCCATGACATTGCCGCTGATTGTTTTTTCAAAAGTTTTCGAATGGGGTATTTGGAATGAGTGTTGATAGATCTTAGGTAGATGGTATGGTATCTCTTTCCAGATCAATGTGAGCTCAATGGTGTTTCCGACTGGCTCCAAGTTTGGCTTCTTTGGTGACTGTTTCAAAAAAGAAACTGAGTTGATAGAAATTCTGCAAATTCTCAAACAAAGTCAAACTGGAAACCATTATGATCAAATCCATGGCTTTATTATGAGGTCCACTATGAGCCATTGGCTGTACTTTCAGATAAGGCTTGTCAAAGGCCAGAAGTGGTAATTTCCAGGGTCAGCTTTGTGAACGCTAATGAAGTGAGAGGTAAGACACAGTTGTAAACAGTCGTCCTAGCTGCAGGTTAAATTCCCCATTGAGTTCATGGAGCACATGTCTATTATTGACATCACAGCACACAGATGCTGGGTTTTATCAGGTCATGGAGGGTACTGTTTTTTACTTGGGGTTTGGGGGCTGCAATCGGGGGGTATGATGTTTTGGGCTTTGGGGTTTTGGTAGCACTTCTCCTGTTGGGGGGTATGTTGTGATCTCTGTCTGTATATTTTGATGACTAACAATGTTCACTTGTGTGTGTGTGTGTGTGTGTGTGTGTGTGTGTGTGTGTATATTTATATATATATATATATATATATATATATATATATATATATATATATATATATTGCTGATATGATCTTTCTTTGCATACTGTTCTATTATGCACAAAATACTGCTCAATAACAAAGTCTTTACTTTACATTATGTATTATTATCATTGTCTGTAGTATTAATTAAGTGGAGCTTTTCTCCTCGGGCCTCCACTGTAAATGGACCTAGTCCAGTTGGACCATCCTGGTTAGCAAATGTAAAATAAATAAATAAAATCAGGCCTTCTGGAATCACCATATAACCATAACCTCCAATCAGGCTTCATGCTTCACAAATGGAGAACAGTAAAAGTCATCCCTCTGCACAAAGGCAGGCCATCTATAGACTCTGGAAACTACGGACCCATGTGTCTCACTAGTCTTGTATGCAAAGCCAAGGAAAGAATTATCATGGAAAAGATTGATAATGGCATAGGCAACCACCAGACACTGGGCGTAATCCAAATTGGTTCTGTCAAGGGAAGGTCATGCCTACTCAACCTGATGGACTTGCTTGAGAAGGTTATCAAAGCAATGGACAAGAGCAAAATGGTTCACACTGCCTACCTTGACCTGGCCAAAGCATTTGACACAGTACCCAACTTCAGCATTGCTGACAAACTCGAGATGTTAGGTATAAACCCTTATGTCACCTGGTGGATAGCCAGCTGGATCACAGACAAGAAGTTAGAATTGGAGAGTCTACTTCTGCAAAGAGGCCAGTCATCAGTAGAGTCCCTCGGGGATCAGTCCTGGGATTTCTCCTTTTTGCCATCTACTTCTCTGACATCTAGGCCAGTGTCAAGGGCCCCTGGCTGAACAAATTTCCAGACAACTGCAAATTATGAGCAGGCATAGACTCCCCAACTAACACTAATGTTCTCCAAGAAGGGCTGACACAGGCAAATAACGTGTGTCAGAGCCATAGACTAAAAGAAAATGCCAAGAAGTAAATAGCAGTATCCTTCAGGAAGTCAGTCATCTTTGGTAACTATCATACTGACAACACTCCTTTAAGAGTCGACCCAGTAGTCAGGGAGTTGGGGACACATGTAGACAGCAATCTATCCTTTTATCATTACATGTCTACAGTAGGGAGGAAATCATTCTGTGTTGCACAACTTATAAATAAAGGCATGGCATTGAGGTCCAAGGATGTCACTGTATTCGGCAATCCTCAGATCTGTCACTGAGTACAATGCCCACTTTGATATGTACCTAACCAGGCATATCCAACAACTGGAATGTCCATAGAATTTCCTCACTAAAAGAATACAGGGAGTAAATGACATGTCATATGTCAAAATGGAACAAAATACACTGACCCTTCTGACATTGCCAACATCTTGGCTGACAGGTTCAGTGCAAACCCCCCCCCCTTCACCACCTACAGGGTCTATTACCATTCCAGGGGATTGTGTAAGTCCAATTATTACTGATACGTTGGTTAATAAGGCTCTATCTAAAGCTAAAAACACTGCCTCCATGGGACCAGATGGTGTCCCAGGCTGTGTCATCTGAGCTCCAAAAGGAATTAACCCCGCATCTTAATACCCTGTTCAGTCTCAGCCTCTCCACAGGATATGTGCCCATAGAATGGCACACGGCAACGGTGGTCCCACTACACAAGGGTGGGGCCACAACTGACCCTGGGAACTACCGACCAATAAGCCTGACCAGTCTGATCTGTAAGGCTATGGAGCAAATCATTATGGAACTCATAAATGGAGAGATTGGAAACCTCCAGTCACTGGACCCCACAAAGTTCGGCTTTGTCAAGGGCAGATCATGCCTCCTGAACCTGGTGGATTTCTTTGAGACAGTTACTCAGGCTATAGATAAGGGAAAGGAGGTCCACACAGTTTACCATGACCTTGCTATAGCATTTGACACCATTCCCCATTCAGGTATTATTGAAAAGCTCACCAGCCTGGGCATAAACCCTTACATCACAAGATGGATCACAAACTGGCTATCAGACAGATCCCATAAAGTAAGAGTAGCGGGATCTATGTCCGAATCCAGACCAGTAATGAGTGGTGTGCCTCAGGGCTCTGTCCTGGGGCCCCCTCCTGTTTGGCATACACTTCTCAGAAGTACAGGCAAGCACGGAAGGGCTGTGGCTGACTAAGTTTGCGGACGACTGCAAACTGGGTGCTTTAATAGAGTCTCCGGCCAACATGGAGATCCTCCAGAAGGGCCTAAATGAGACTGATGCATGGTGTCAAAGCCATGGTCTCAAGCTAAATGCATAAAAATGTGTAGTAATCCCCTTTGGAAAAAACAGAGTACCCGCAAACTACAACATAGGAAGTAATCCCCTGAAATCTGAAGAAGAAATAAGGGATCTAGGGACCCAAGTAGATAGTCAGCTTTCCTTTGATAACCATGTTGCCAAAGTGGTTAGAAAATCCTTCTATGTGACCCATCTGATCGCGAAAGGGTTCGTATCAAGATCTAAGGATGTAATGGTGCCCTTCTACTCTTCCCTCATCAGACACATTATTGAGTACAATGCACCAATTGGAATGTACCTGACTAGACATCTCCAGCAGCTGGAGAGACCACAGAGGTACCTAACCAAGAGGATTACTGGCCTCAAACAGTTGCCCTGTGCAGCACGATTGAAAAAGCTAAGACTATTCTCTGTTGCATACCCCTTTCTCAGCGGTGATCTCTGTCTAACGTACAGAGCCATGTCCAACCCAGAATTGTTGAACATGCTCCATCTTAGCAAAACTAAATCTACTCGAGCTGCACGCTCTAGGGATATAAACCTCAACACAACAATGAATAGAACATGCTGGAGGGATAGATTCCCTTCACAGAGACTTCCCTTACTATGGAACAGGGTCCCGATCTACATAAGACAGAGCCCCTCACTATCACTCTTCAAGAGGAACCTTGATGAGTGGATGGGTAACAGAAAGTTCACACCGGGGATCACACCAACAGCACTACTAGATAGGGGCCAAGGGTACTAGCTGCTAGTACAAGGGTCTAGGGAACTACTAAAAAGGTGTTGATAGCCCAGTACCAACCTATGAACCTATATGCAGACAGCATCAAAGCCCTATTCCTGTATTCTGTCTCCTACAGGCTGTTGACGGAAGATATATGCCAGGCATACAAGGCATTGTCGGAACATACTCTGATGAACCCCCTGCATATCCACAATACAAACAGAACCAGAATTGCCCATTCTAAAGACTTAAACATTGCCTGTGATATAAATAAGACCTTCTGGAGAGATATGTATACATCTCAGAGACTATCTCTGATGGAACAGGCTCCCCATCCATATGAAGTAGAGTTCCTCTCTAACATAATTCAAATGTAACTTGGACAATTGGATGGGGAACAGGAGATTCATCCTTGATTTGGTACCTGTATTTCTAATGAACACAAGCAGCCTGCAAATGGTTCATTTCTCAAACCATTTCTTACAAAGGGTATGGGAACTTGTCAGAGATTTTGGGATAAATGGTTAGGCTTAAAAAAAAACCCAGTGGTCATTAGCCTAGTACACACCTATGTACCTATGGACCTATAAAACAAATATGAAGTATTGCAAAAGAATGTAGACGAAGGAGGGGATAGTATGGAAGAAGAAGGGGTAAAGTCAATGGGAACTAGAGTTAAAAACAGAAAACTGGAGTTAGGAGGGTTAAAAACACAAAGAAAGGAAAAGGATATTTTCCACATTGTTAAAGTCGATGCTAACATTACAAGAAGCGAAGATAGGAAAACATTTGTAAATGGTGTAATAAAGTAGCAAACAGATATTATGTGTTTGCAAGAAGTGAAGTTGGTATCACAGACAAAAAAAAATTAAGAGTTTGTGTGAAGTAGTATGGAGTCCAGGTAATGTTACCTGCTCAGGAATTGTACTTTGGTTGAAAAATGGAAGTTGCTAGATATGATAATAGATATTCCTAGTTAGGCAGGTGTTACAGATGTCAGTTAGTAGTATTGGTTTATGTGAAGAGAAAAAGGGTAGTGTTGTTAGAAGAAATTAAAAAATATGTGATGGTAAATATTGATTTATTAATCATAGGAAATTAATATAAGGAAAAGGTTTGGACAATAGCACAGAATAAAGAGTACAGAGGTGATGAGACTGGGGAAGTTAAGGTTAGGCAAAGAAATGCAGTTTACTTATAAAAGGAAAAATAATATAACAGATATTGATTACACATTATGAGAAGGGTTGAAGGAGATAAAAGAAGGACAATGGGAAGTGGGCTTTTCTCATCATATGGAGGTATGGCCCAGAATTGGGGAAGTGAAGGCTTAAGAACTTCACAGAAAATACATTAGCTGCAGATATAATAATAAGAAATGAGCAAGTTGTGGGAAGACAATAAAACAATGAGGCTATTTTACAGAAACTGAACAGAATGGTGTGTGATATTTAACCAAAAATATAGATGGTAGAAAACCAGTCAACCTGCCAAACATGAACTAAGAATTGCCACACAGTGTAAGTTCATTGACAGGACAAGGCTTGGAAGTAGATGACATGATGGTACAGAGGAAGATGGACATCCTATGTATCCAGGGGACAAGATGGAAGAACAGTTCAGCAAATCAACTTGGATCGGGGTCCAGATTCTACTACTTGGGGGAGGACGAATTAGAAATGGATTGGGAACTGTGTTGAGGGACAGGCTTCAGAAAACAGTAAGAGATGTCATCAGAATTAGTTATAAACTCTTAGCAATCAGACTTTAGTGTAAGATGCCTCACAGCAAAGTTGTGACAGTAAACGAAAATGCATTCAGACATCAGTTGCGGGATGTGCTAGACAAAACAGAACAATATGAACTGGTGTTGATAATGGTTGACCTGAATGCACATATCAGGACAGACAGAGCAGGATTTGAAGACTGCCTTGGTCTACATGAGTAGGGCTACAGGAATAAAGAAGAAAAATAGGCCACTCTAGATATCTTGTCCAGAAAGTGACCTGATAGTGGTTAGTACATGGTTCAGCAAGAGAGACAGTCGCAAGATCACATACAAGAGTGGCTAACATGCAACTCAGGTAGACTTCCTGCTAGCAAGAAAAGGGCACTGTAAAGTCATCTCCAGTTAGACAGTTGGCCCACTGCATAAACCACCGGTTGCCACAATCAGCTGCAGGCAGTGGTCAGAGAAGGCTCTAAGGTTCAACACAGACCAGGATGAAGACCTGGAAGCTGACTGGAGAGAAAGCACAACAGTTCAAGGAATTCCTCAGGGCTCTAACACCTCAATAAGAAGAGGAAATAGGTGGAGTTGAAGAAGAATGCCAGCACCTCAAAACAGCATGTGTGAGGACTACCACAGATATGCGTCCAAGTCTGGTATGGAAATAAAGTACATATGGAAAGCTGGTGATGGAATACAGAAGTACAGGAAGTCATCAAAAGAAAGGAATGCAGGAAAAAAATGGGAGATAGAAAAGATGGACCAGGCTAGGAAGGACTTGTTGGCTAACAAAGAACCAAAGAAAGGAGTGGCAATAGCAAAGAACAATGCTTCAGAGGCCCTCTACCAGCTTCTGGAAAGTAAGTCAGCAGATGGCACAAAGAAACTATGCCAGGTTGCAAGGCAAAGACAGAAAGATAAAGAAGATGGTCAGACACCCTTAAAAAGGGATGACAGCAACAACCTGCTCACCAGCACACAGGCAATCAAAGGCAGATGGAAGGATTACTTTCAGCAGCTTATGAATGAAGAAAACCCCACAGAAGCTGCACTGCCACAGGCACAGCCTATGATGAAGGAAGAAGAGGTGCCCACTTTAGAAGAAGTAAGAACAACAGTAAAGAAAATAAAGTCAGGAGAAAGTAGCAGGCTTCGACGAGGTCACAACACATATGATCAAGATGTTGGGGGAGACAGGGAGAAATGGCTCCTGAGGGTACTTATAGCAGCATGTAGAGAAAGGCCTATTCCATACGACTGGAGAATAAGTATACAAGTGCCAGTGTACATGAACAAAGGGGACATCCACAACTAAGGGCAGTACAATGGCATCAAACTCTTGTCACACTGTCTGAAAGTTTTGGAGAGGGTACTGATAAATTAATCCACAGATTAATAAATAGTAAGATGGGGGATGAGCAGTTTGGATGCAGATCAGGTTGCAGTACAACTACCTGATGCTTGCAGTGACAGAGATAGTTGAGAAGAAACTAGAGATGAGGAAAGAGATCAACTTGGCATTCCTGGACTGGGAGAAGGCATATGATAATGGCCCAAGAAAGCTGATTTGGGCAGCCCTGCTTTGATTTGAAGTCCCAGAAACATTGATAGAATTAGTGCAAGCTATGTTCAAGGACTCAAGTAAGAACAGTGTTCAGGTTTACAGAGAGGTTTTCGGTGAGAGTGGGTTTGCATCAGACATCAGCTCTGAGCCAAGACTTGTTCATACCCGTGATGGACAACATCAACAAGCAGGTTGGAAAGAACAGATCATCAAGGTTGCTGTATGCAAACAATGTCACATTACAAGCAGATTCTCAGCAAGTACTTCAGCAAAGGATAGGGAAATGGAATGCAAAACTGAAGGCACATGGGATGAAAATGAGTGCAGGTAAGTCAGTTGTAAAGACAGCAAATGGGGAAAATCAGAAGAAGCTGAGAAATGAGCTAAAATGGAAACTAGTAGAACAAGTTAACAGCACATTATCTGGGAGGGGTGGTTGAGGAGAAGGGAAGTCTTAATGAGGAGGTCACAGCTAGACTCAGTGCAGCTGATACAATGTCAGGGATTCTGTATGAGGAGGTGAGACTTCAGCTTAAGAAGGTGAATCCTAGGCAGGCTGCTGGACCAGACAACATACTTGGCAAGTAGTTGAAGGGGTGTGCTGATCAGTTACGTCTGGTATTGACAGACATCTACAATTCATCCCTTGCTATGCAGAAAGTTTCCTCACATTTCAAAGAAACAAGTATTGTCCCAGTTCTGAAGAAACCCAACCCTACCTGCCTCAATGACTTTAGATCGGTCACCTTAACCTCAAACATCATGAAGTTCTTTGAGAGGATTGTGAAGAAGCATGTATCTGTGAGTCTGCCTAAGTCCTTCGATCTTCTCCAGTTTGCATACCAGGCAAATGGATTGACTGCGGATGTTATATCAGTTACACTACAACTTGCACTAAAACACCTAGAAAGGAGGAACAACCATGTAAGGTTGCTGTACATCGACTTCAATTCTGCAGTCAGCACTGTGATACTGATGCAACTGGTGGATAAGCTTGTGAAACTCTGGATAAACAGGAACCTACGTAACTGGACTCTTGACTGTCTGATTGGTAGACCTCAGTGGACATGCTCTGGAAACACCACCTCTCAATGCATAGCCCTGAACACTGATGTTCCCCAAGGTTGTGTGCTCATCCCCTTGCTCTTCACCATCCCCACCCATGACTGTACTGCTTTTCACCATCCCCACCCATGACTGTACTGCTCTTCACCATCCCCACCCATGACTGTACTGCTCTTCACCTTCCCCACCCATGACTGTACTGCTCTTCACCATCCCCACCCATGACTGTACTGCTCTTCACAATCCCCACCCATGACTGTACTGCTCTTCACCATCCCCACCCATGACTGTACTGCTCTTCACCATCCCCACCCATGACTGTACTGCTCTTCACCATCCCCACCCATGACTGTACTGCTCTTCACCATCTCCACCCATGACTGTACTTCTCTTCACCATCCCCACCCATGACTGTACTGCTCTTCACCATCCCCACCCATGACTGTACTGCTCTTCACCATCCCCACCCATGACTGTACTGCTCTTCACCATCCCCACCCATGACTGTACTGCTCTTCACCATCCCCACCCATGACTGTACTGCTCTTCATCATCCCCACCCATGACTGTACTGCTCTTCACCATCCCCACCCATGACTGTACTGCTCTTCACCATCCCCACCCATGACTGTACTGCTCTTCACCATCTCCACCCATGACTGTACTGCTCTTCACCATCCCCACCCATGACTGTACTGCTCTTCACCATCCCCACCCATGACTGTACTGCTCTTCACCATCCCCACCCATGACTGTACTGCTCTTCACCATCCCCACCCATGACTGTACTGCTCTTCACCATCCCCACCCATGACTGTACTGCTCTTCACCATCCCCACCCATGACTGTACTGCTCTTCACCATCCCCACCCATGACTGTACTGCTAAACATAAGTCAAAGCATATTATAAAATTTGCTGATGATATCGCAGTCGTGTGTCTCTTTAGTGGTGGGATGAACATAACTACAGGGGATGAGGTGACACTTTAATTTCCTGGTGTGACAGGAACAATCTGGATCTGAATGTTAATAAGACCAAAGAAATGATTATGGACTTTAGAAGAAAGGCAACAATCACCAGTCACTCACTATCAAAAGGGAGGTAGTAGAGAAAGTAAAAATAACCAAGTTCCTGGGCCTTTACATCTTAGATGGCCTCTACTGGGCTGTTAATACTAACCATATAGTCAAGAAGGCTCAACGGAGGCTTCAGCTCCTGAGGAAGCTCAAAAAGGCCAGGCTCCTACTGTCTGCTCTTACCACTTTTTACAGGGGAGCTATCGAGAGCATCCTCACTAGCAACTTCATAGCATGGTTCAGCAACTGCACAGTTGTTGAGAAGAAGAAACTACGGAGTGTGGTGAGGGAGGCTGAGAAAATGTTATGCACAAACCTCCCTTATATTCAGGGGCTTTTCTATACAAGAGCAATAAAGAGAACATAAATAATACTAGCCGATTCGACCCATCCGGCTCACAACTGGTTCTCATAACTTGCATCTGGAAGGAGGTAATGCAGCTTCCACTGTAGGACTACCAGGTTCAGGAATAGTTTGTATCCTACAGCTGTGAGACTTATTAACATGCACACCAACCATAATACCTGATACAATATAATTCTTTCATTTAATCCTGCTGCTGTGAGCAATTATTGCCAGCATTACTATTATGCAATATGATGGCTATACGGAGTTACAAGTGCAATACTATAACTAAATAGCTGCTATTCACTACTCTGTATTGATTCTCTAACTTAGTGTAGGGGTTTAGTGGTGGGTATTTATTTATTATTTAGCACTGGATAATGGGTATTGAATGTGTTTATGTAATGTGAACTATCTCTTGCATGTCACACGTGTTATTTTCTTTCTTATGTTATTCCTTGATACTGCTGAATCTATGTTATTTGCACTACATTTCTGTCATGAGCTGACATTTGTAATTTTACTTAGGCTGCGCTTGTGTGTTCCTAAATGGCAATAAAGTTTCTTTGAATCTTTGATACAAGAATGCCAAAGAAGCTGAAAAATAAGGTATACAAAACAGTGGACTGACCAGTGCTACTGTATGGTACAAAAACCTGGGCAGTAAAGGCAAAACAGTTGAGGAAGCTGGAGATGTTGGAGATGAAGTGTCTGAGATGGGTGGTAGGATGCACACTGTGGGGCAGATGAAGAAATAATGACATTGGAGCAGAAATCAAAGTATCTCCAATTGCAGAGAAGGTCAAAGAGAACAGATTGCAGTGGTTCTGGCACGTGTAGAAAAGCAAAACAAAATCTGATGAAGAAGATTCAAGACAGCTAAGAAGATGGCAAGAATAAACAAGCACTTCCAACTAAAAGACTGATGGATTGTCTGAAAGAAGACCTGGAAGTGTCGGGCATGACTGTCAAAGACTGTAGGAGAGTGAGATTGAATCAAGACAGATGGCAGCAGTTGGGGGGGGGGTGATAAAAAACGATGACAGAAAAAAAGTGAGGGACTTAAGGTAAAAGTATAGGCAAGTAATTAAAGAGTATGACAAATTTTTACAGTGAGAAGAAAATTAGGGTACAGAAAGTGAGAAAGAGGCAAATGAGAGAAATAAGAAAAATACAAGGGATGATATATAAGCAGAGGTGGGTGGTTAAAGGAAATAAAATATGTGACACATTTGTTAGGTAAACACATGAAATATGAGGAAGGAGAAATGAAAACAGACAAATAGTTGAGAGGCAGGAAGGTGTTTTACATTTCAAGAAAACGTATGAGGTAAAAAAAAGAGGAAATGGCAAAATAAGAGACAAGGAAAAGAAAGAGCTGGAGAAGGGTACAACGACAGAAGAGTTAGACAAGATAGTACATTTAGCTAAAGACAGTAGCTTTCCAGGCCTGGATGGCATGGACCGAACCATTTGAAATGTCAGCACCTGCTACAGTGAGTCCTGAAACATGCACAGTTAATGGCCAAACATGTACTTGCATATAGTAAGTCCAAGACCACTATTTCTTGGAAAATTCCCTTTTCTCTGAGATATGGCAATCTCGGAGTTGGTATATACATAAGCGTGGGGGGTGTTTGCTGCCTACAGCAGGGGATAAGCCCCCCTGCAAAATAGTTTAAAAGATTGAGCCTCCTTGCAAAGAAATTTTCAAGGAGAAGAGCGATCTACAAGATTTGCACTTCTCCTGCCTTTTTGGTCTTTTTTTGGCTTGTCGACACTCAGCATTTCAAGTGCTGACATTTAAATAGGGAGTCTGACAAGACATAACCTATATAACCAAAAGGCTACTGCAAGCAGTGGAATTGATAACATTAAAGGATGGATGAAGGAAAGTATCTGGGTACTGGAAGATACGTTAATGGAGGCTGAATTAAAGTTATGTAAAGAGAACAGCAAGGGTTTTGGGAGTGAGAAAAAAAGGCAGAATATATTTCTCTAAATAAGAGATGCATGTTGGGTGTGAGGTTTGAACAAAGGACATCTGAATGAAGGTTCAGTGTTAAATTTAGAAGAAATTCATATTCAGGACTCCTTGCAGCCAATTAAAAGTCTGCCAACAGTTTGACCAGGAATATAAACAAAATGTCTACACCATTTATTTATTAGGATCTTAAACATTTTGACAGGAGAGAGTTCCATAATGTTCCTGCTCTGTGATGAAAATATCTGCTCTTAACTGATGTTTTAACATCTGTCAATCTCACATAAAGATTGTTACTCCTGGTACTGATGCTATGCTCCCAAAATGTCACACCAAGAGAGGCTGCTAATGCCTCATTTGTTAGTGATTTGTACACAAGAAGTCACCTCTTAAAAGCCTATAGCCAATTCAGTGCAGGGAAAGAGCCTCCACTCTTTCTCTATAACTGAGGTTTTTCAATCCTCTCACTTGCCTAGTGACCATCTTCTGGATTCTCTCAAGTCAATTTGTTTGGCAAGCATTATAACAACAGAAAGACCCACAGTATTCCATAATAGGCTCTACAGTACAGGTAAAAAATGGGATCAAGACTTATTTCTTTTTGCTACTGACACTTCTCAAGAAATAAATAAATAAAAATAAAATAAATAATGTATTTTAAAAAGACATAATACTTCCTCACCACTGTCTTGATATGATCTTCAAAGTTATTCACCATGTATCCCAAATTTCTCACAGTACTTACTGGGGTCAAAATTTTATTATACAGAGCATATGGATAATGGCTATTTCCAGAACAAAAATACATCACATTTCATTTCTTGGCATTAAACTGCATCCCATTTTTGCGACCCATCACAATAAAATGTACAAATAATTTTGTAATGTATTATGATTGCACATATTTGTAACTATACCCCCACCGTAGTGTCATCAGCAAATTTATTGAGCTAAGTGTTAACACATAGAAGAAACTCAGACACAGAAATATTCCTACAATGGGGTTAGGCCAGGACAAGGGGGAGGATGGCCCCCTGTTGTAGAAAGAAGTGGTAGTCCACAGAAATCACAAAAACTGATTGGCCAAAAAGAGCCATAAAGACAAAAGAGTGGTCTATTGCGGATAAAAAAAAATATTTATTATTACTGTTATGCAAGAAGACCAGAATTTCCAGAAAAAAGGTATACAAAAGGATTAAGAGAGAGATTAGTGAAAAGAAAAATACTTGTACAAGAAAAACTGGCAGAAGTTTTAAATAAAAAGTTTTGTTCAATAACACAAAATATTTATAAAAAAAACATTATATAGGCCAAGAAACCTTCAGCCATTTGGCTAAAGAAGCCACTAAGGAAGTAGGAAAATATAAAGAACAAAATCTAGAGATTTGTGAAAGGTATGAAAAAAAATATTGACATGGGAAACAGAGGGAGATCTGATATGGTGCAATATTTACACAAAGGAGAAAGCTAAATTAATCAAAAAAAAAAAACAGCCCCAAAAATATTCAAAGAGAAATACAGGCAAAGACATCCAGTTATGAAAAATTTCACATTATAAAGAATAAAGATCACAAAGATGGAACATAGAACAGAAGATTAGTAACGCAGAATTTAAAAAATAGAAGTTGAAGTTATGTAATACCTGAGAAGTGAAAGATTTAGTGTAGAAAGTCTAACTATCACAGGTTATATCACAGCATGATGGAACGAGTCCCCCCAAGTAAGGAAAAACAGGAGGAGCAGGAGACATCTGAAAAAGAAATACGGACATGGGAAAGAAAAAATATTTAATATGGTGCAATACTTATACAAAGGAGAAAGTAAAACTAATCAATACAAAAAGCACAGCACCAAAGATATTTGAACAGAAATATAGGCAAGGACATCTGGATATGGAAAATCTTACAATACAAAAAATAAGAAAACAAAGAGAAAAAAGCAGAAAAGAGGATTAGTAATGGAGATGTTAAAGAAACAGAAACTGGGGTTAAACAAATGTCAAATAAATAAATAGAAACTGAGGTTATGGATTACCTGCAAAGTGAAGGAGTTAGTGTAGAAAATCTAACTCTGATAACGTCACAACAGGATAGAGCAATGGATCTCCAAATTAAGGAGAAACCAGTGGAGCAGGAAACACCTGATCTGTTGCCATATGAAAATACCTTTGCGCCTTCCATAGGAAACCAGGACAAATGTTTAGTTGGAGTTGCACCGCAAGAGAAGGAAGAGGAAACTATGGCAACTCTGATGCAGTCAATGTTGTGGACTGATAAGCCAGTGAGGTCCCATATGAAAGTGCAACAGATAACACAAGATGAAACTGAAGCGAATGTAGCACAGGAAGATGCTCTGGAACTTTCTGTAGAATGCCCACAGGAAATGATAAACAAAGAATGTGCCCTCAGTTTAGAAAAAAATGATGTAAGAGAAGAGTTGTTTGATTTAATAGAGATGGGCAGACATATTAAGATCAATGAAAGAAATAGACTACAGAAAGTCAATAAAACCCAAAAAGCTAGAAGTTTGGTAAAACAAATGACAGTAATTAGGAGTGGTTTATATGAGTGGAGCCTTGGTATTTTTTTCGAGTTGAGTGAAGCATTGGCCTTGCACAGATTTTGTAATGGTGTGTCAGGATGATTTTTTAATAATTAGGACTGTTCATACACTTTCATGTGATATATAACAGAAATAAATAGGATATATTACTGTGCAGCTAAAATGTTGTTGTGTCTTTTGGCTTTTCCCGGTTAGGGGTCGCCACAGCAGAACTCCTGTCCGCTAATGATAGGTAGTTGATTTTTACATGCCGAGTTACCAGCCCTGACGCACAACCTTCAACGAAGGAATGCCCATTCACGCATGTCTTCATGCAGAAGACGCTCTAGCTGAGAATTGAACCAGACAGCGTCTTACTGTGAGGCGACAATGCTACCGCAGCACCACAGCTAAAATAATAACAGATAAAGTCTTAACACAGAAGCACAGGGCAGTAAGGGAAAGGAAGGGGATAAATCAAATGCCATCATGGAAGCATTGAATAGAGAAAATTATAAAGCAATTAAGACAAGAAGTGTCACTCTTAGAAGAGTATAGTAAAGGAAACAGAGCAACAAAAATACTCAAAAACACAGATGTCATAAAAGCAAAGCGTAGTATCAGAGCAGATCAGGATCCATCATGCACTATTGCAAATAATAAACTAAAAACATCAGCACAGGCAGAAAAACTTAGAAGATATGCAAATAAATATAAAAGAAAAGTACAAAATAAGCAATTTATTGATGACCCAAAAAAGTTTTATAGAGAACTGGGAAACAGGGCAAAAGGAACTGAAACATGACCAAAATAAAAAAAAAAGTAGAAATAGATACATTTTGGAGAAATCTCTATGAAGATCCTGTGGAACATAACAAAGATGCTAAAGGGATAGAAGAACCAAAAGAAAGAGTAAGACGTTCAAATGTTCAGAATATGAAATAGGATGAAGTAATAGCCAGAAAAATTGAAACAAAGTTAAGAAGAGCTCCTTACTGGAAAAACCCATGTCCGGATGCAATACTTCTGGCTAATAGTTATTTACATCTTTACATGAAGATTTAGCCACGAGTAAGAACTATTTATATGCACACCCTGAACATATACCAACCTGGTTAACAACAGGAAAAACAATCCTACTTAAGAGCGAACCTGCAAGCTATCCTAAAAACTATAGACCAACAGCTTGCCTTCCAATTTAGAAGAAACCTCAACCATGGCAATAGAACAAAATGGTAAAAAAAGAAAGTCATATGGAACAAAGGATCATTTGTTGTTAAAGTCATAATGGAGAATTGTAAAAAGGGGAAGAATCTAAGTATGTCATGGACAGACTACAAAAAAACATTTGATAGTATCCCACATTCATGGACAAAAACAGAGTACTTAAAAATTTATGACACCCTATACTGACCGATTACATTATAGCGACCATGAAACAGTGGCAAACCACTCTGCAGTTAAGCCATGACAAAGGAAAAATTATTATTCCGGGGATAACAATTCAAAGGGGGGTATTCCATGGTGACTCTTTGTCACTGCTGTTCTTTTGTCTTTCCCTTAACCCATTAAGCTGTTTACTAAACAGATTAGATCATGGCTACAATTTGGCTCCCAGCAAAAACAAAGTATATAGACTTCTCATCTCCTTTTTGTGGAAGATTTAAAACTGAATAGCTCATCAGATGAACTTAAAGCGCAACCGCAAGTGGTCAAAACTTTTTCAGAAGCTATAAGAATGTCATTTGGTCTTTATAAATGTGCAAAAGCAACCTTTAAAGCAGGAAAGCTGCAGCACCAAGAAAACATCAGCCTGGGACAGGAATGTGATGTACAAGAACTTGAGCAAGAGGGAGTGTATAAATATTTGGGAACTGATGAATGATTGACAACAAAACATGAATAAATGCAAACAAAACTTAGTAAGGAATACTTTAGAAGACTAAATTTAATAACCAAAACAACACTGACATCTACGAACAAAGGCAAAGCTATAAACCATTTTACTCTTCTTGTTCTATTCTGTAGTTTTGGAGTGACTGACTGGCCCCAAAAGGTGTTGGATCAGTTTATATTTATTTATTTTACATTCGTTTACAGGGTGAGTCAGACTGGGCAAGTTGCCCATTTTCAGCGGAGGCTAGGGGAGAAAAGCTCCACACAGTACAAACTTAACAATACAGAAACATACACTAAAAAATGCACATGTAAAATATATATGGGAAAATTATCTGTAGAGAAAAACATCATGCAATACAGTAAAGTAGACATATAAATATACTTCAAAAATATTCCTGCAAGATATGCATAACAAATCCTTCATAGAAATTTGAGGAAAAGTGGTTAGAGGGAAATAAACCCTTATCTCCTATTAAGGAATAATTGTAAGATAAAGTGAAACACTTGTCCGATAGACAAAAAAAGTATTTGGGTGTGTATATATGCAGAATATGTGCAGTAGCCTGTGTGTGGTACCTGGGCAACAGTAGGATATTTGATGAAGTGGGAGGTTAACCTGGGTCTGAGCAGGTACACTTCCAAGAGCTGTTTAAGTAGGACCAGAGAAGGTTTTTAAAGTTAGATTTATTATTTAGGATCCAGATTTCCAGAGGAAAGGTATTCCATATTTTTGCAATGGCACCAGAGTACAGGGAGTCACCTGAACAGTTCCTGCTTTTGGATATTTCAACTAGCTTTGTTGGTGGATCTTAGAAGATGATTGCTAGTGTAGTGATTTTAGTAAGCCTTGTAGAGCTTGGGGTTTTTGGGATGGAATATGACCCGATGAGCAATTGTAAGCTGGTTATAGGTCAGTAAGTTTGGTAGTTCCAGCTGAGATAGTTGTTTGAAGGCTAGACAATGGTGGGTCCTGAAACCTGAGTCAGTAGCAAACTTTGCAATTTTGTTATAACAGCTGGTTAACTCATTACATCCGAGTTATTCCTCCAGGTGCATCTGCAGTTAACTCCTACTGACACCTCTAGGCGTCATACATTGGTTGTTCATATTTACATCAATAATTCCAAAACCATGCTGTGTACAAGGTTTTAAAATATTTCATCTTAAAGCTTACACAATGGCAAACTCAACTGCATTAATATTTGACCTCTGTCTAGTGCAGGTAAATAGATATGAACTGTTGCTATTATGATATTATTCTTTCATAACTCCTATGGTTCTAGAGATATGAACATTTGTTGGAAATGTGAGGACATAGTTTGATTCTGTTAAAAGGCTTTGGTTCTGCCCATTGGAAGTTACAGTGCAAACTTCCTGAGCTCCACTGGAGTGAATGAGTTAATTTAGGTTTATTAGTACAGGAGAAGCATACAGAAGTGTAGATATAGGTGGGTTTGTGCGATGGTCGCTCTACTTTTATTGGTGAGGTAGTTTTTGCATCTATAGAAGGTGCCATACCTCTCAACCTCTTAGAGCAAGAAAACTGGACAAAGTCATAAATAATGGGGGGGGGGTACAAAAACCCAAAATAGGGACAGTTTTTAAATATTGCTCTTAAAAACCTAGGAAATTGATAGAAAAAGAAGTTATGTACTCACCATAACGTTCCATGTGAGTTGTTCATCTTGCCTTCATTCTCACTGATGAGTTCGGAGCCAATCCTCGGCTCCAACTTGGCCAAATGCAAAAGCTTGAAATCTTCAACCAGCTTGAGGCCTGCTCCCCATCCCATGATGCACTGGTGCTTCCCTCAGATCTTGTTTGCTGCCCACAATGGAGTAAGCCATCTAGCAATATAGCAAGTATAAAATACCATAGGTAAAGGTCAATTACAGCCATACCTCACCTTAGATTTTCGATCCTCAAGAAACCTGGGAGGGGGCTGGAGGGTAGGACGTAAGAATGAAGGCAAGATGAACAACAGAAATGGAATGTTATGGTGAGTACATAACTTCTTTATGTGAAGTTGTTCTACTGCCTTCATTCTCACTGATGGGATGGCATCCCAAGCACCATCTTCTTGGGTGGCTCACTGAAGTATATTCTTCAGGACAGTGGAACCAAAGGAAGCCCTGTCTCTAGAGGCCCTATCCACTTTGTAATGAGTGATAAAGGTATGAGGCCTTGACCAAGTAGCTGCTGCACAAATTGTATCTATTGGTAATTTGGCAGAAAAAGCTGAGCAAGTGGATACTGCTCTAGTTGAGTGGGCTTTTATCTTGTCTTGTAATGGTGAATTCACTGAACTGCAAGTAAAGGAAATACAGTCTGATAACCATTTTGATAAAGTGGTTTTCCCAACAGAAGCACCCTTTTTGGAGTCTGAGAAGGAAACAAAGAGTTGATCCGTTTTCCTAAATTCCTTGGTCCTGTCCAAATAGAAGCATAGCTGTCTGTAAACGTCAAGCTTGTGTAACATATATTCTTTGCTTCATTGCCATAACTGGGGAAGAATATAGGCAATTCTATAGACTGATTGAGATTTGTTTCTGAGCATACCTTAGGTAGAAATGAAGGGTTTGTCTGTAGAGACACTCTATCATTATGAAATATCATGTAAGGAGGTTTTATGGACAAGGCTTGTAACTCTGAAACCCTCCAAGCAGAAGTAATAGCTACTAGAAAGATGGTTTTCCATGTAATATATTTTAGGTCACATGAAGAGGCTGGTTCAAAGGGTGATAGAATTATTTGTGACAGTACAAAATTTAGATTCCATGGGGAAAGAGGAGATTTAATGGATGGTCTTAAATGTATCATGCCTTTGAGAAAAGCCTTCGAGAGTCTATGAGACATGATATTAGACCCTTCCTCACCAAGATGGAGAGTGCAGCCAATTGGAATCGAATAGTTGCTTGAGCTGCTCCCTCATTGAACAGTTTTGTCAAAAATTCCAAAATAGAAGCTAATGGGGCTAAATAAGGGTCAATCTGATTTTGTAATGCCCATAATGAGAATCTTTTCCATTTGCTGAGATATAGCTTTCTAGTGGATGATTTGTGACAGGATGTCAATATATACTGCACTGCAGCTGAAAGATTCTGAAGCCTGGCTATGTTTGGAATTGAAGCAGCCAAGCTCTCAATTTGAGAGACAGAAGGGACGGGTGAACAGCCCCCAATGAGTGAATCAGGAAGTCTGGAACTGGGTCCAGGATCCATGGTTCTTTCAATAGAGGAGGCCGAAGAAACGTGAACCAAATCTGACGAGGCCAATAGAGGGCTATCAGAATTATGGTCCTTCCCACAGCCCTGGCTTTCTGTAAAAATGTGGGTATCAGAGGCAATGGTAGAAAAGCATAAAGAAGACCCAAGGGCCAGTCATGAACAAGTGCATCCCTTGGGGCTTCCCTTGGTGGGGGGATTAGGGCAACGTAGATGATGCATTTTGTGTTTGTGGATGTGGCAAAAAGGTCACAGCAAGGCTTATCCCATATGTGGAATATGTCATCCGCTACTTCTTTCTTTAGGGACCTCTCGTGAGGCAATAGAATTGCCCTGCTCAGCTTGCCTGCTATCATGTTGGATTCCCTGGGATGTGCATTGCTATCAGAAAGTGCTGGGTGGACTTTGCTCACTGCCATACTCTCAGGGCTTCTCGACATAGGGGTAAGATTTGGTTCCACCTTGTTTATGTACCAGACTATTGACATGTTGTCTGTCTGGATTGCAATGGTCCCCAGAGGAAGAGAGGACTGCAGCGCTAGAAGTACCACTCTCATCTCTAGGACATTGATATGCAGGTGAGCCTCATGTTCTTTCCATGTGCCTTGGGCTGTTCATCCCTGATAATAGCCCCACCCAACCCTATCAGGGAAGCATCCATGGTCATTATGGCAATTGGGTTGGGTAGAACAAAGGGTCATCCTATTGTCACACACTGCAATGTCAGCCCACCACTGGAGGTCTTTCTTGCATGAATTTGTGAGTATAATTTGATGTGACATTGGGAGTTCCTGAAAGGACTACTGGGTGAACAGGAGCCATTGAAGTATCTGCACATGCACCGACCCAGTGGAATTGCAATGATTGCTGCTGCCATTGTACCCAGCAATTTGAGAACCGTAGAAGCTGGAGCCTTTTCTTTTGAGAGAAGGGCTAGAATCTGTTGCTGAAGACCCTTTCTGATGGAAATTTTAAGGTCATTGTAGTGGTGTCCAGATCTGCTCCTATATGTTGCGATGGCAATAAGGCCAATTTTTCTAAATTTATGGTAATCCCCAACTGACAGCATAGATTCATGGTAGTGTCCCTTGCTTGAATGAGCTGAATGGTTAGGAGCGAGTTGTCTAAGTATGGAAACACCTGGAATCCCAAATGTCTCAGGTGAGCTGTGACCACTGCCATGCACTTGGTGAACACTCTGGGGGCTGTTGTGAGACCAAAGAGCAGTGCTCAAAATTGGTAGTGACTGGCCCCATCCGAAAGCACAGGTAATCTCTGGATGGTATGTCCATTTTTATGTGGTAGTACGCATCTATTCAGCACATCCAATTGTCTTTTCCTAGAAAAGGAAGTATCTACTGCAGTGTAACCATCCAGAAATTTGTCTTTTTTACAGATTTGTTTAACCTGCTGAGATCCAAAATGGGTCTCGAGTCCCCTGTTTTCTTTGGAACTAAAAAGAACCTTGCGTAAGTTCCAGATCCTATCTGGTCTGTGGGGACTTGCTGGATTACTCCTTTTTGTAGCAACCTTTGAACCTATATAGTTGCTTGTTCCCTGTGACTTGGTGGAACGTCTGGGATTTTTCTTATTAAGGGAGGTAGGGTGGAAAAGGGAACAGAGTAACCTCTGGATATGAAGCTTTGTACCCATCTGTCTTTTGTTATTTTTAGCCAGGCCTCTGGGTACAAAGATAAATGACCCCTGACTGCCTCCAGAAATGGACAGGTGAGCCTCCTCTCAGGAGCACTGATAGGGCTTCCCAAAGAACTGATTTCTGTCACCCAGGTTCTGTGGACCCTCTCTGCTACATGGACTGCGTCTTCCATTATTACCCCCACCTCTGCCTCTAGGGGGGGTTTCACCATGCAGGTTCTGAAAGGCAACTTTTGTTTTACAGAACCACATCTTTCCTCCTTTCTGACCTTTGGGGTAGGGTCTGGTAGGAATGGAAAAATGGACGACGATGGCAGACAGAGTCTTTCCAACTTGTTCACACCTGGTAAGCGTTTCTTTCACTTTGAGTCCAAAAAGGGATGAGCCATCGAAAGGGGTGTTGATAAAGGATGACTTAAAGGACTCCACAAAAGAACATAAGTGCATCAAGGAATGTCTCCTAAGAGCAATTCCTGTACTCGCTGCTCTGCTTGCTCCATCAGCTGCATAGGAAAGCAGATGCATGGATGAGTTTGTTAGGGAATTGAGGGTGGAGAGCTGTAAAGATATTTTATCTGAGACCTCTGCATCTACTGAACTCTGTAGAGTATCTCCTAGCTCTTTTAGGAGATCTCTTAGCAATCTAGTGAAATGTGTGAGATAATTCAGCGATCTAAGAGCAAAAGTCACTGAAGTAAACATGTGCTTTCCATATCTGTTCATGACTCTTGAATCTTTATTCAGTGGATGTACCAACATCGAAATTTTGGATAACTCCTTCTTGGTGGCCACTGCCACCACCATGGCATCAACAGGGACTCCTTTGGTGAGAAAAGCCTTGTCTTGTGGTGAGGTAATAAACTTACTGGGCCTCCTAGGGACAGGTTCCACTGTATCCGGAGACTCCCATGCCTTTTGACAAATCAAGTCCATGAGTTCGTCAAAGGTGGAGACACCCAAGAGGCAGAGGGCTGAGACCGGAAAGTCTTCAGGTAGACTGACTCATCATCAGTAGGTTTGATGGGCTGCCAATCCCCCCTCTGTTTGAGAATCTCTAAGATATCTGCGAAGGAGATATCTTCCAAGGGTGACCATGAAGAACCTTCTGAATCATCCAAGTCAGTGTTTGAAGTGACAGATTCCTGAGGGGAGTCCAGATGCTTCCTCTTACATAGTTCCTTCTGAGGGACCTCCTCAGTGGAAGCTTCTGGTGAGGTCTCGGAAGAGCAGGGGGTCACCCAATGGGGCTTCCTGAGGCTCTGGGTCTCTATACTTTTGTGGAATCTGTGATGATGAAGTAGACACTGGTACTTTAACGGGAGAAGTTGCTGGTCCTGATGAAGTGGTTGCCCGAGGGGACAATGCCTCATGGCATCCAAGGCCCCCCCCCCACTCCAATGCGAAGGAACCGCTGGATCCAAAGATACAGTCAACTACCCCGGCACCAAGGCAGCAGTCTCTGAGCCAGAGGTAGGAGCCAAACTCACATATGCCGAAGCCCAGAGAGGCAAAGTCAGGCCCGAAAAGTTGGTTCAACTATCCTCACCGGACCCGACCGGAGAGTGTCGTCTCCTAGACTCTTTGGTCAGCACTGAAGCAGTTTGAGAAGTCGGATCCGAAAGTCCTGATGCAGGTCTTGGCACCGATGGTTCCACTATCATCAGTTCTGAGCACTCTGGCTCTGAAACCTCTATTTGGGTCAGAGAAGGAACAGATGTGGGGGGAGGAGCGTTAGACGATTCCGAAGCCCAAGGAGTCATCCCCAACAAGAGCTTGACCAGTGTCTGCAGAAGGTTCTGCACCATGCAATCTACATCCATGTCTGAAAGGCTTCTTGAGGACCGAGAAGACAGAACCAAAGAAGCTACAGATTGTACAATTGGAGATTTCAAAATGGGAGATACTGGCTCCAATACTGGGGACTGGCTCCTCATAGTAATAACTGTCGGCTCCAAGGTCAGTGGTGCAGCGGTTGAAGGTCTGTCAGATTTTGACTTAGTGGATGATGGAGATTTTGCTGGCTCTGACAATCCAGTAGTGGAAGATGTTTTTGAAGGTTTAGATGGCTTGGTATGAGCTGTATGATCTTGGTCCAATGATTCCTGAAAGGAAGATTTAATCAAGCCCCTGACAATCAGCTTGTTCTTCCTTTCTTGTAATACTCGGGAACTAAAGCAGTGACATATGGAGCATGTTTCCTGTAAATGTAATGCCCCTAGACAATAGACACACTCTGTGTGTGCCTCAGTAATGGAGTATTTTAGGACATTTCTTAAACCCTGACTTAGTCTGTTTAGCCTCCTTGTCTTTATCTTGAGACATCTTCACCAAATCACACAAACACACAGTAAAGAGCTCTCTAAATTAAATGAGCTTATAACAAACAAATTTTGCCTTCTAACTTAAACAGGCTATAATAAAAAAATTAGTAATAACATACAATACCATGAGAGATTTAAATATCTATATATTAACACAGGTAACTACCTATACCATAAACACTCTGCACAATAACAATAAGTTCTAGCGACTATTTTCCTAATCTATAGAATAAACACTGTGAACAATAACAGTTTCAACTACTATTTGAACTGTCTAACCATTAACACTCTATTAAAGGGAAATGGGGAGTTTAACCAAAGGCCTTCAAACTAACAGAAAAAATAGCACACTGGTAGAAATGCGAAGTGCTAAAAAGCTATACAAATTAACAATTAACCTAACTAGCCAAGTCCTAACTAACAATATAGTAATTTTAAGAATTTTAAAAGAAAAAATCAAACTTTCACTGGTCAGAGCTGGTGACTCGCCAGATGTTTTGCAGTGGCAAATGAGATCTGAGGGAAGCACCAGTGCATTATGGGATGGGGAGTATGCCTCGAGCTGGTTGAAGACTGTAAGCTTTTGCATTTGGCCAAGTCAGAGCCAAGGATCAGCTCCAAATCCATCAGTGAGAATGAAAGCAAGATAGAACAACTTCACATTAACAGGTTTTGCATTAGCATGAAATTTCTAAAGGGTAGAAAGTCTGAAACTCAAATGTCCATCATTATTTTTCTGGCCTCAACCCTGAACAAATTGCCAAAAAACATAATTTTATGAGAAACAGACCAAAAATATGAAGCAAAAATCTGGATATTGTGCAAAAATCTGTACAGCTGAGAGGTATGGAGGGTGCTGATTTTTTGTGGACTTTTGTTATTGTTCTTGTTTTGTGCTATATGTTTGCCAAATGTAATGTTATTATCTATGATAACTCCTAATAGTTTGGTTTGTGAGACTGGTGAGATAGGGGTATTGCTAGAGGAGGTTATTTTACATGAAGGAATGGGGTCTGTGGGTTTAGAGGAATGAAATAGCATTAGTTGTGGGTTTTTTGGGTTAAGTATTAGCTGTGAGTCAGATAACCATGTTACTATGGCAGTTAAGAATTCTTGGGTAATTTTCTGCATAAGGTGAAGAGAGGGGCTAAGCAGATTAGTGTAGAGTCATCGGCGTAGTGAACCAGACTGGCATGGAAGATGGCGTTGTGAAGGTCATTGGTAAATACACTGAAGAGGAGTGTTCCAAGGATGATTCCTTGTGGGACACCCAAGGTAACTGGGAGAAGATAGAGAGTTTTGCCATTTTATGGCTTGTTGACAGTTTGATAGTTTTTAAACCATAATAGTATGGAGTTACTTAGGTTGAGTTTTGAGAGTACACTTAGGAGTTTGGAATGGGAGACTGTATCAAATGCCTTGGAGAGATCGAGAAAGACAGTGGAGACCAGTTTACCATTGTTCTGTTATTGATTTTCAGTGATAGAAAACCTAATAAGGGCTGTGGTTGTGCTATGATTGGGTTGACAACCATATTAGTCAGGAGATGGTTTAGAATTTGGGAATGTATGCATTTCTCTATAATTTTTGAAGGGGGATAGTATGGCGTTTGGTCGGTAATTCGATAGTTCAGCTGAGTTGCCATCTTTATGAAGTGGAATTATGTGTGACGTTTTCCAGAGGGTTGGGATGCATTGTTCAGAGACTGACCTATTTATCAAAAGGGAGACAGGGTAAGAGATGGGAAGAGTATGAGATGCCCAGTGGAGGATGGATTCTAATGTATTCATGTTGTTCCTAGGGGGAATATATGCACCGATAATGTTTAGCTGTTTTTTTTACTGATTTTTAGTTTGGCGAATAGTGTCTCTAGATTATTGAAGGTAGGGATGTTAATGTCTATAATGTCTATAGTAGCATTGTTTTTGAAAAGCAGGGTGATACCCCCACATCTTTTATTTATTCTGTCTTTTCTGAGTACATTGTAGCCTGGAGGAAGTAATTCATTATCTTTACTATGTGGATTTAGCCAGGTCTCAGTAAAAACTACTATGTCGGCAGAGTATAGTGATAGAGCTGTGTCTAGTTCCTCTGTTTTGTTAAGAATTTTTCTTATGTTAATACTGAGAATTAGGAGGTCTGTTGGTTTTCTGAGGGCATGTACTGTGTGTGTGTTGCTTGGTTGGTAGTGGCATTGGGGTTAGAGGTCAGAGATTTGGGTGTAGATCACCACCTAGTACTAGTTCAGATGCTGTGTGGATGATAGCCAGTAGGTATTTAGATATGAATTTGTCATATTGTAGGGAGATATGGGATTTTGTTTGGTACTGGGGAGTTATAAATGGGGCCATATCTATTTGTGATGTGTTGTATAATGAAGTAGTGATTAATAGTACATTTGGCCTATTTTCTGGAGGGGTTGGGTAGGTGGGAGATTGTATTATACGCTTGGGGTTAATATGTTGATGATAGGAGGTGATGTGAGCTACAATCATGAGGATTCCTATTAGTAAACTTTGAAATGGTAGCATTTTGCACTTTAGGGTTGTCTAGGGGTAGTTGTGGTAAAGGGAATGAGAGTTAATAACACCTGATTGGAATGTGGTGTTTGGTTGGGGATGTAGCAGAAAGTCTAAGTTGGGAAAAAGGACAGCTATATGAAATTATAGGAATTACAGTAGTATACTTTAACAGGTGTGGTGGTAGTAAGGGGTGTATCTAGGAAGATGTGGTTTGATTGGTTGGTTGAGCTAAGGGGCATGGCTTAGGGAAATATAAAGGTCTTTGAAGTAGGGGTGGGAGGTAATGGGGGTAGGATGTGGAGTACAGTGAGCCTGAGCGAAGCAAGGGCGAATGGAGTGGCTGAGCCTAGGCAACATTAAATAAGGCAACAAAAAACTATCAGCAAGTGCTGCTGTTATATAGAATATCTGAGTAACGGCATGGGTAGGTAAATCTATAATCCACTATTTATAAGGGGAGAAGTCCATAATTAAAGTAAGCAAACTAAATGTTTCAATGGTGTTTCTCTCTAGTCTGAAGTTTAGCCATCAAAGTGTTAGAAGGGTGCACTATCACACTTTTTTGGCTTCAATGGTACAGCTCTTTACAGCTGTTTTATTTTCCTTGAACCAGTTTAAATGCACCATTTATATATGTTGTAGAATGCTTCACTTATTAGACTGATGCAAAGAGGATGAGAGAGGGTCAGGATCAGGATTTCTAATAAAGTAAAATTAGCTGCGGTTGCTTTAATTCTGTAATACCGGATCCTGTAGAGTTAAGGAATGTGGTTACAGTTTCTGGTTAAAACAAAACAAAATAATAACAGTAGCACAGAAACATGTCTAACTAAATCAAAGAACTTTTATTACAAAATCGGTAAGTGCTTTCACACTCTAAACAGTGTATCCGACCATATCGTGAAAACAAAGTCACACAATTAAATACAAAAAAGACATCACACAATATTCAGTAAAAGTCTTTAAAAGACCTTCAAATGCACTAATCACAATAACCTGGCAATAAAATATTAAAATCACTTACAAAGACCTCTTCTTTTCAGGTCAGGTTTTAAAGAAACCCTGCCATTCAATCCTGGAGGTTTATCTGCCTATAACCTAATTATCCAGTGTAGTTCATGTTCTTCAGTATAGTTCCTAAAATCCAAACTCTCCCAATTACCCTAAAGGTAAAAGAATGATCTTCTACTCATTCAACAGTATGTTTAGCCAGGGCATTCCTAGCATTTTTTTCCGTATGTAATACACATGCTAACTGATATGCTAAGTCAAAGAGCGATTGGTCTTTCCGATGTAAAAACTTAAACTTTTCTCACAGATAGCAATGCAGACAACATTAGCAGTACCGCAGTCAGGTTGAACCCTAAACTTAAACTCAACACCTGTTAAAGGATGAACAAACAGGTCAGATGTATTAATATATATGCAAAAATTGCATTTATTAACTACAGCATCGCATCCTGTCTACATTGACACTAATCAGTGTCTGCAAATTATTATTCTTGTTGCATAACTGTCTCTTCAGAGACTTCCTATTCTTAAAATGAAAGATGGGTTTATCACTTACAAGATCTCTTATACGTTCATCCATTTGTATGATGGACCAATTAATTCTAATAATATCACAAATTGCCTTGACATCACTAGTATATATAAAGAAAATGGGATGGCACGAGATCAAACCCATGGTTCTCTGTCCACTAATAGGTCCAATATCCACTCCTCATTCAAAGTAGAAAAGTAGGGTCATGCCCTGTTATTCCAAGTTCAAGACTTCACTGCACATACTCCCCACTTCTCTATTACTGTAGTCCTGTCACACTGAAACCCTATCTCAGAGCTATTAAGTCTAGAAATGTGCATGCCTTCAGCCCTCAATACATTCTTATAAATAGAACTGGGATGCATGCTATCCCATTGCAACATCGCATTCTTCCTACAAGACTTCTTAAACATACCTGTCTCAAAACCAGAGTCAAGACTCCTAAAAACCCGTACATCTAAAAAATATATAGACTCTCTCAAAAAATGGTAAGTGAACCTTAAATATGTGGTAGTTGAGAGTAAATATTCCACAAACTCAGTCAGCCTTTCCAAAGTTCATTCCCAAATCAAAAAGCCATCATCAACAAACCTTCTATAGAATGTCAGACATGAGCTAAACTCATGCAATCCCAGCACATATTCCAATTCCCACTGAGCAAGAACCACATTGGCATAACTATTGGCACATGGTGTGCCCATAGCTATGCTTGCTTTCTGTAGAAATATGGAGTTCTCAAATAAATAACATTATTTTCAAGTACTATTTCTAAAAACAGACATATTAAATCTATGATGATATTATCATAAATGCTCTGCCTTTTAAGAAACTCTCTAGTTATCTCTAGACCCTCTGAATTTGGAATAACTGTGAATAGAGATACCACATCAAGAGTGACCAAAAAACAGTCTTCACATATTTCATGTCTAATAGAAAATCATAAAGGTCATTCAAAAAATGTTTAGTATCTTTCAAAACTGTTCCACCTTGATTCAGAACTGGTCTAATGTTTTTCTCTTCAAAAATAGCGAAGGATTCTGTCAACCACTATTCTCCTGAAACAATGGGTCTGAAGGGTGGAGAAATAACATTTTTGTGTATTTCCAGTAGTTGACAGAACCCTTCTCTATTTTTGTAGAGAAAAAGCTTAGACCAGTCCTTTGTCCAATATCACCAGGGATCAGACTACCAACTTCTTGCTCAAAACATTTACCCAGTAAACTGATAGTTCTATAGTTGCCCAGTCATTGCTGTACATAACCCTTGGGTATTAGGACATCAACTGATTTTTTTCCATATGCTAGGAACATATAACACCTAAAACACTGAAACAAACTTATAAAAACAAAAAAGAAGAAATGTGGAGTCCTGGTCACACGTCTGATGAAGTCCTAATACTTACAAACAAAAGTGCTAAATTCAATAAAATTGTGTGTTATGATGTGTGACCAGGACTCTGTGCTTCTTTTTTGTTTTTATACTGGAACATATGCTAAGCCAGGATGAACTATACATTCAAACCATCAGGGCTTGTGGCTGCACTTTTTTTAATGCCCCGCCACTGCCTTTGAAACTAGCTCATAAGAGATATTCGGACATTCGGACAAGCATCAGCTCTATTACCTGTCTTATAGTTATAATCCTTAATGCCCATTTAAAAGTTAGAATTTCTTAGCAAATAAATATACTTGCTCAGCAGGGTCTGTAATAGCAGAGTCCCCATATGTAGCACTAATGTGAGGGGTATTTTCATTCTAAAGCATCCTAGGTGCTTGAATAGGGCCTTTTTATTCATCTTAGAATTCCTGACTAGACAGTTCTCATAGTTGTCATTTTCAGGGATAAACTCCTCAAAGATTTTTTTCAATATTATGTCTATAATTGAGGTTGGCACGTGGAGTACACTTATACCTCTTAAGAAGGCTTTTGTTTTATTTTTCAGTTGTGATAAGTTTTTGAACACCATTGAGGGAAGCATTTGTTGTGATGATTGACCATACCAACAGGTACAAACCACCTTATTAAGATGTTTAATTTACCATACAAAATATCTCACTTTTCTTCAGCTGAGTTTCCTTCCAGTTGCTTCTCCCACTACCAAGAGCCAAGTTCCTTATTTATAGACTCAAAGTCCAAAGACTCTAGCACACCAAGAAGAAGAGAACTCTGGCACCTCAAGGAGAGGAGAAAAACAGTGGAGTTGAAGAAGAATGACAGCACTTCAAAACAGCATGTGTGAGGGCTAGTGGGTGAGCTAGGCATGGAAATAAGGTACATAAGGAAAGCTGGTGGTGGACTGCAGAAGTCCAGGGAGTCAACAAAAGAAAGAAGGAATGCATGAAACATCGGGAGCTAGAAAAGACTGACCAGGCTAGGAAGGAATACTGGTTGGCTAACAAAGAAGGTAAGAAAGGAGTTGCAATAGCAGAGAATAGGGGATCAGAGGCACTCTACCAACTTCTGGAAGGTGGCTCAGTAGGTGGCACAATATATCAGGTTGCAAGGCAAAGACAGAAAAATAAAGATAGTAAGACATCCTTCATAAGGGATGCCAGCAACAATCTGCTCTCCACTCCACAGGACATCAAAGCCAGATGGAAAGAGTACTTCTAGCAGCTTCTAAGTGAAGGAAACACCACAGAAGCTGTACTGCCCCAGACACAGCCTACAATGACAGAAGAAAAGGAGCTCATCCTAGAAGTAAGACTATCACTAAGGAAAATTAAGTCAGGGAAAGCAGCAGGCTCAGATGAGGTCACAGCAGATATGATAAAGATGATGGGTGAGATAGGGGAGAAATGTCTCCTGAGGGTACTCAGAGCAGTGTGGTGAGACAGATGTATCCCAGATGACTGGAGAATAAGCATACTCATGCCAGTGCATAAGAACAAAGGGGGACATCCACAACCATGGACAGTACAAAATCATCAAACTCCTGTCACACATCATGACTAGAGAGAGTGATTAATAAAAGGATATGCACAGTTGTAGAAAGTAAGATGGGAGATGAGCAGTTTGAATTCAGATCAGGATACAGCACAATTGACCCAAAGTTTGCACTGAGACAGATAGTTGAGAAGAAACTAGAGATGAGCAACGAGACCAACTGGGCATTCCTTTACTTGGAGAAAGCGTATAACAAGGTCCAAAGAAAGCTAATTTGGGCAGCACTATGGTAGTTCTAAGTCCCAGAAACACTGGTAGGACTAGTGCAAACTATGTACAAGGACCCAATGACTCAAGTACAAAGAATGTTTGGTCTCACAGAGGGGCTCCCAGTGGGAGTGGGTGTGCCTCAGGGTTTAGATCTGAGCTCACTGCTGTTCATATTGGTGATGGACTACATTAACAAATAGGTTGGAGGGGATAGATCAACAAAAGTGCTGTTTGTGGATGATGTGGCATTAAAGGCAGACTCTGAGCAAGAACTTCATCAAAGCATAGGGGAATAGAATGCAAAACTGAAGGTACATGGGATGAAACTAAGTATAGATAAGACAATTGTAATGGCAGCAAATTGTGGAAATCAGAAGAAATTCAGAATTGAGATAGAAGGGAAGATAGTGGAACAGGTTAATATCTTCAAGTATCTGTGAGGGGTGGTTGAGGAGAAGGGAAGTCTGAATGAAGAGGTCAAAGCTAGAATCAGTGGGGCTGCAGCCAACTGGCATAGAATGTCATGTTTAGTGTATGACAGAAGAATGCCAATGAAGATAAAAAGTAAGATGTATAAAACAGTGGGGAGACCAGTACTACTATATGGTACAGAAACCTGTGCAGTAAAGACAGAGCAGATGAGGAAGCTAGAGGTGATGGAAATGAAGTGCCTGAGATTGGTGGTAGAATGCACACTGTGGGACACATGAAGAAATCAGGATATAAGAGCAGAAGCCAAAATAGCTCCAGTTGCAGAAAACCTCAAACAGAACAGATTACAGTGGTTTGGGCACATGTGTAGAAAGGCAGAAAACAATCTGGTGAAGAAGATTTGGGACAGACAGGAACAAAGTAAAAGGAAATGAGGGTGTCCAGCAAAGAGTTGGGTGGATTGTGTGGGAGATGTCCTACAACAGTCAGTAATTAATATTGAAGTAGGTAGGATAGTGGCATTAAATCGAGAGAGATGGTGACAATTAAAATGACACCCCAACCCCCGTGGAGAAAATGGGAAACAGGGGGCTGATGATGATCTCCCATGATTGTAAGATATCCCTTGATTAAATAATTCACAGAAATGACCACATAACCTTTTATCATGCTCTTTTCCTGAGATGGGGGTCTATACAGAATTCCCACTCTCTAGTTATATTTTGCCAAACTTAATTTCACCATTAAATGTTCCAGCAACTCATCAGAATGAATAGTAGTGGAGACAAACTTAGTTGACACATATATAGATACACCGCCACTTTTGTGGTTGGAATTAACAACATGATATACATTAAACTTTTAAACAATTTAAAGGTTTGTTGCAATCATTAAACCAAGTTTCAGTGAAACACAATAAACCATATTGCTCACCTCCTATATTATACAGTCTAAGTCTACAATTCTGTTATTTCAGCTTCTATAATTAAAAAAAAATTTTTTAAAGAGACTTAAGCTCTTCTTTATTTCTGCCCCCCCCCCCTCCACATGCTCCTAAAAATGATGAATAACTTTCCAAGGGGAAATACCATCTAATCTGTTTCCAGCATGACTCAGATGAAGCTGATCTGTATTGAAGCAGTTGTTTTTAACTTCTAAATCCTCCCAAGTTGTTATTACTTTGACAGGATTGATTAGTAAAATTATATGTATGATGTTTGTCATTTCCCTTGCCGACTTTTTTTAACACCTACAGAACAGGGACTAGGAAAAATGCCACTAAATGTCAGTTACCCTTGGGAGTTATTGAATCCCAGCAGCTCAGAAACCACTTTTACAAACACCTTAATACTAATGTGACTAACATCATTGTTGCCTGCTACAATGACAACTGTATCATAATGAAAACAAGTCGATTGCTTCTACCTTACCAGCCATTTTTCCACCTCTCAAGCAACTAAAAGTAATACTCTCTTGATTCATTCTTGGAAGAACACTACGAATTCTTCCCAACATGGAATCGCTCAACACAAGGCCGCTGCTTTTTGTCTCATTACGACATGGTTCACTACCTACAATAGTGGGCGGGAACTTGTTCTCATTTCTGCCAGTACCCCCCAGGGCCCTTCCTTTTAAATTTTGTCCTTATCTAATTGTTCAGTATCACTCCATAATCTTTTAGTTTGATTAGGAGGAAAAGAACCATTAATAACTAAATCCATAACTTGAATCTATGAGGACAACCCTACATTACTGTGTATATCAGAAATGGGGATGAATTGAATTAACTCCTCACTAGGAGTTAATTTATTTTATTTATTTATTATCCTTTTGATGACCAGGTTAGTCCACTAGGCTAGTACTGTCTTCCTTAAAAAGAAGCTAAGTATTGAGTCAGTATTGCTTTTTTTCTGGTCATCTTGTTCAAGTTGTTTATTTGCACTACTGAGTTCAATGCTATCTGTTTGGATGTCGATATCACGATTTCCACAAACAGACCTAATCGTTTATACTATCATGTTTTTACTTATTTTTATAATAGGATAAAGATTTATATTATTGAGGTTCGTTGAATTATTGGGATCCACTTGCCCATTTGATTTGTAATCCTGGCATTTGCTACTGATATCATTCATGTCCTCCCATTTCTGTCTTGTTTTGCTAAAACATGTTACATTTCTTACTCAGAGAGAGGAAATCTTGATTTACTATGTCCTCTGAACAGAATTCATCCATCTGCTCCACCACTCTCTGGATGTGCTAAAACTGTATAACAAAATCACACAGTCACCCACCAACACTGCCTGACATGCTTAACATAAGTATAAGAAAGAACAGCTCTTGCCTGATTTGCTGATACATTAAACACTCCCTCCAACACACTTGTCCAAAGCCCAAGAAAATAAAAAGATTTTAAATCTTTTTAATCTCCCCTTGCCTTAAAATGGCAGCAGAGAAGACACAGTAATGGGTGTTTAACTGCCCAAACACCACAGTCAAAAGAAATCAGAAAATGCTAGTACAGCAAGAGTGAGAGAAAAATAGAGGGTAACAATCACAAAACAAACTACCACAGTACCTCAGTGCACTGGCTTGTTAGTGCTGTTACTGCCTGTCACTGAGTATGATTGGGAAAAGAATGCAGAAAGACAAATGGAAAACTCACACTGAATACAAACACTTCGAATGGAAGGTGGGACCAAGCGCCACTAGAAAGCAGGGAAAGGAATTAATGAAAGAAAAATAATATAAATGCTCAAATGATCCAAATAAGCAATAACAACCATAAAAATGGCTACCACAGTACCTCACTGCACTGACATACCATGAAGTTTGCCAAGGAAAACAATGCAAAAAGCAAACAAAACACTTGAGTACCCATTAAATAAAAAGCAGGAGAAAAAAAAGGTAAGAAAACAAAAAATGCTCAAAGCAAAATAAAGCAACAGTCTAACAAACACTGAAATGGCAACTATAACACCTCACTGCCTCATCTACTACCTGCCACTGAGTATGAAAACAATGCAAAAAAAAAAAAAGAATGAAGCCTTGGTGAGACAGTTTAGAGGAAATTAGAAAGCTTTTAACATGCCCTTTACATACATATGAGTTTCTACGTACATATCAGGGAAGTTGAGCTATGTAGGAAAAGTATAGCCTTTCCAGCCTGTAAACAAAAAGAGTTATTAAAGAGAATATTTTGGGCTAGTGGCATATTTAAATCAGTTTTGTATGTTAATGAAGATGGAACAAGGGAATACATATATTTAGTATAATGAATAGTGATTAAATACACATATTAAATCCCAAGCTGAGCCTGCAATTGGTCAATATTGATTAGTGCACTACCCTGGTATACAAATATAAATAAATAAATAAATAAATTCAGATAAGGGAAAAAGAAACAAGGTACATCAAGTAAAGCAATGGACAAATATATAAGTAAAATTTGGTTATGGAGATTGAAAATAGGGGTTCAAGGGATGAAAAGAAAATGTTGATATGAAGCAATAAATGAGAAATGGTATTATGTTCACCCCTGGGAACATTTAGTAGAGACTGAAAGAAAAAAATCATGTTTTTAAAAGAGATGCATAAAAGTGTTGGAAGAAAGAAATAAGTTTTTGTTAATGCTAGGCAAATTACTTGTAAAGGGTCAAATGAGATATAAGCTGAAAAATGAAAGACTGTAAAATTTGTGATTACTAGGAAACAATGCAGCATGGGTTAATAGAGTGTAATAGGATAAAAATGCTCTGGTAATAATTTAAAGAACAATATTCGTCTGATTGCTTTCAGGAAATAAACATAGACATATTTTTATATGGGCAGTATGGTGGTGCTGCGGTAGCGTTGTCACCTCACAGTAAGACGCTGTCCGGTTTGATTCTCAGCTAGAGCGTCTTCAGTGTGGAGACATGCGTGAATGGCCATACCTTCATTGAGGTTGTGCATCAGGGCTGGTAACTCGGCACATAAAAATCAAATACCAATCATTAGCGGACCGGAGTCCCGCTGTGGCGACCCCTAACCAGGAAAAGCTGAAAGACACAACAACAATAGATGTTACAAAGATGCAAAGACCATGATTTTTATGGGCACTATGGAATGTATGGTGATGCAGAATTAGTGTATAACAAGTTATGAGACTGTACAGTTGAGTTAGGAAAAATAAGGTTATGGTTGTGGAGAAAGGGGGGCTGAACTGCAAAAAAAAAAAAAAAAAGAAAGACATTTATCATGTTGGATGATAAAATATAAGAAAAATATACTACTACATTATAAAAAGAAAAATATTCAAACAACATGAAACACATGAGTAAATACTGAATTATGACTTGATATACAAAGCACTCCTCCTTCCATTAAATGCCATGGGATCATTTATATTCACCTGAGCTAGCGCCAATTCAAGCAGCTGAGATCTTGGTTTAACCTCTCATCTAAATGACAGCACATGCAGGAGTGCAGTACCCCTAATGCTGCACTGCAGTTCAGTAAAGGACAGCAAATGTTGGAGTGTAGCACCCTTAATGCTGCAGTTCAGTGTCAGTAAAGAACAGCACACACAGAAGTGCAGCACCCCTAAGGCTGCACTGCAGTGTTAGTAAAGGACAGCACATGCAGGAGTGCAGCACCCCTAAGGCTGCACTGCAGTGTTAGTAAAGGACAGTACATGCAGGAGTGCAGCACTCCTAATGCTGCACTGCAGTTGCAGTTCAGTAAACGACAGCACACATTGGAGTGTAGCACCCCTAATGCTGCAATTCAGTGTCAGTAAAGAACAGTATGTGCAGGAGTGCAGCACCCCTAAGGCTGTACTGCATTGTTAGTAAAGGACAGAACATGCAGGAGTGCAGCACCCCTAATGCTGCACTGCAGTTCAGTAAAGGACAGCACATGGAGTGTAGCACCCTTAATGCTGCAATTCAGTGTCAGTAAAGAACAGCACATGCAGGAATGCAGCACCCCTAAGGCTGCACTGCAGTGTTAGTAAAGGACAGCACATGCAGGAGTGCAGCACTCCTAATGTTGCACTGCAGTTCAGTAAAGGACAGCACATGTTGGAGTGTAGCACCCCTAATGCTGCAATTCAGTGTCAGTAAAGAAGAGCACACACAGGAGTGCAGCACCCCTAATGCTGCACTGCAGTGTCAGTAATGGAAAATTAATCCAGTTATTTTTTTCATCTTCTGACACCTGGAGGTTCACTTAGAAAACTGGTTGCAGCTCATCAGTTTGAGAGGTAGGTTCACATCTTCTGTGACCTCCTGGGCTGTATACTGGTGAGTATCTCCAAATTTAGGAAAGGCTTGATCCCATTCCAGTCTCCCACTGCTGCACAGATCTGAAGGCTGCAAGAAGTTCACCCCTAGCATCCACTGTGGGAGATGCATCCCAGGGTATTTGCACTACCTTTCATTCATCTGATCAGCTTGGGTCTGGTACCATCCAGTCTGAAAACAGTCACCTCTCATCATCCAGTCTGACTGGGAATACAAAAATAAAATGTTAGCCTCCTGTACTTTAGACAAAATTTTTGTCTCCTATAATATGAGACAGAATTTCTTCCTCTTAAGGCACTTCACAGACCCATCTGGGCTGGCTAGTCTAAGATGAGGACAGCAAATGGGTCAGCCTGCATTAAAGCCCAAGTGATGAGACATTTGTTTGCTAAAGTTCAGAGCCAAAGTCATGAGTGTGGGATATATCCCTCAGGGTCTTTAGTTCAATGTTGCCATCTGCCTCTCTTACTCGTATACTGTGACCAGTCTATCTGACAGCCTGTACATGCCAGTCATGCACCTGTATGAGTTCTGGCATGATCCTGGTTTCAGAGGGTGGTAGAAGGCAGGGGCGTCCTCCCCACTCAGCCCCCTTGGGGGTCGTGATGGGAACATCTTCATCATTTAGAGGGATGAAGTCTTTCAGTTTCTATGCTACTCTTACAATGGTCTTCCTTCAAATAGGTCCTTTGGCATAGGAGATTTTTGCAAGGTCCCTTTTCTGGATTGTGACTGTGGTATGGCATCATCACACCACTGGCCACCCCCTCCCACAGGAAAGGATTTTATCTTGGAAGCCTAAAGCCAATCTTATTTTGCCAATGAGGCTTCCAAGATGGCTATTTGTTTTCTGTATTAAGTCACCAGAAGAATGGAGGGATGGGTTAAGCATTACAAGGTACATTTCTTTGTGGTCTTAGTAGGCCAGGACCCAAGTACTCCTTGAGATCAGAAATCCATCCACTTTGGCTGGAAGACTGGGTAGAGCTGGAGAGTGGAGAAGAGTCTGACAAGAAGGAGTTGTCCTTACTTTCCAGGTTGAGGACCAGGACTTAAAGCTAGCTGTTTCATCTGTCAGGGCTTTAGTCCCAAATGCTGGAATCACTAACTCCAGCACTCAAGACCCTCACCGAGTCTAGGATCAGGAATCAGTAATCTTTCACTGCACTTACACCCTCTTGACTAGGCCCCTAAATGCAGTGGATACTATTGCTGATAGGCAGGTTCATATTGCTTAGCTCATCCAATCCCAGAGGGGGGGGGGCAGAGTTTATGGCTCTTTCATAATGGCTTCCCTGCCAGGAAATAATACCTTTCTTCCTCAAGATCCACTCTTTTGGTTCTATTTCAGATTTCTAAAACAATATTTTCAGGTAGACAATTGGCTTGGAAAACAAATAACTGAAATTCATTGCATGGCATATTGTACTAAAAGCAGTAAAACTGCAAAAATAAAAAAAAAAAAGAAAAAAAACTATTAACCACAATAAAGTGAGTTATGTAAGGGATGCCCCCTACTAATTACTTATTCTAATCATAACACCTTCATGTCAGAATAAGGCAACTGTGGGGATGACAACCCCACATCAGGAGAGGGTGCAAGGAGGAATCACCCCTGCATAATATACTTTTCACATTTATTTATTTATTTTGCTTTTTACTTTGTAATTAATTTTGTGTTTCCATCTAATAACTTTAAAGAATTTTCAGTAAAATGTTTTCAGTGAATTGTATAGTAGTTTGTGCTTTAGGCAGATAAGCTACAATGTTTATACCATCTGTAATCTCTAGTACTCTAAATGAAAAGCCAATTGGCTCTTGTTAATCTTTGATTCTGACCTGCTGGACAACGTTAGGGGGTCTCTGACTGGTCCCTCTCTGTTGACCTATGATCTAAGTGTGGAATCTTGGCTCTCCTGGTTCACCACTGGAATTGACTTTCTTTAATGATTAGCACATGAGGGCCACACCTCTCTGATCCTTCCCCTCTTTTGATGTTTAAGTCCATCTTCCTTCTTCAGCCACTGGCTCCTTGCTGTTGTGGAGCATGTCCATATTCAATTACAAGGACAGCAGGTGAGGCTGCTCCATTTCCTAGAGCCATGAGAGTTCTGCATGTCTTCAGACCAAAAGGACTGCTCAGTCCATTGACTTATTTGAGACTTTCTCCCTCCTCTTAAGGCTCATAGGCTCCCTTTCCTCCCTCCATGTGGTGATGTGGACTGACTCTGGAAATGCATCACCCCTATGTTCTACATGGTATTCATTATGATTCCCTCAGGGTATCGATCTGAATGTCACCCTCAGCTGGTTCTGTTTGCTTTTTGAGATCTAGTAGTCTCCCAGTTTTTTCCAGGACTCATTTTCGGGGGGGGGGGTCTTCTTTCACCAGTTGCAGTCCAGTGAGATGGCCAATTTGTTTGAGGGGGTCCAAAAAGACTTCTGCTCAGAAACTCTCCATTCTAGTCTTCTGGTTTGTGGCCGCTGTGCTGGCTGTTCCACATATTAAGTAAGGATTGAATCACTCAGCGTAGCATTGACATGGTCTGGACTCCCTGGTGACCCAGGCTTTCTTTTTTTTTTTTTTTTTTATGCTCTGAAAGATGACCCTCTTTGGTAAATGTGGCATTCCTGCTGTGCATGTTTTCTGTAGTTCTGAAGATACTGGGGTTAATGTTATTACATTTTGGCTCCCTCTGTGCAAGATTTCGTCTTGAGAGCCAGACTGAGCAGGGTCCATTTGATCCCAAGTGGTAGATTCTCTTCTAGTGTCCCCATACAGCCTTTTGGGCAGAATCTGGTGCAGGGGGGTGGTAGTGTTCTTTGGCTTTCTTTAGTTTTTCTAGCCCTGTGAGCTGGTTCCCAGGCCTTTCTGACTATGGGATACACATGGCTCCCTGTTAGGGAAAGAGGGTCTTCTTTTTGTTACAATGTCCTGTTGTTTCTGGGTTTGGCTCCAGCAGATGTTCTCATTTCTGTGAAGGGCATCTTCCAGTTAGGCAGTACAGTGGTGTATGAAGTAGCACTTCCACCTCACAGCAAGAGGCTCTCATATTCAGTTCTCAGCTGGGCCTCCATCTGTTCAGAATCTGCATGTCTTCCCTGTATCTGCATGAATTTTCTCCAGTTGATCTGGTTTCCTCCCACCTCGTAAAGAAATGGAGTAGGTTGACTGGAGAGTTCCAAACTGTCCACAGAATGTGTGAACGAGTTATGTATGCTTTGTGATAGACTGATGCTATGCTCTGAAAAAAACTTCAAAGACTTGTGCTTATTGACCTCTGGGAAATGCTCTGGCATATTTGTGATCCTGTGAAGGAAGGAAGTGTGTTATCAGGAAACTGGTGACAGGATGGAACTTGAAGCCAGTTTTTTGGGGTTGTTCATCCAGCCTCATTAACTTGGGTGGTGGCATTTTGAGCCCAGAGCAAGACCGAGTATGTGTGTAGGTGTAGCACAACCTGAATACAAATAATTTCTGCTTCTTTCAGAAATCTTTCTTTCTGGGGCAACACATGATAGGTACTGTGTTCCCTCTATGAGGAAGGAGTTGTTTTAAATCTAAGAGTTCCAAATACAAACTGATCTCAACCCTGAGCAACTACTTGTGGCTTTGGTTGGATTTAATCACTGGCTGTTGGAAGGCTTTGAAAACTTCCACTGGTCAGGAATTTTCACACATTTGTGGGGTAACTGATGGCTTCTTCTTGGTATACAGTCAATGGATTTTATTCTAGAACCTACTGGCTTTGGGCAGAGTGTCAAAAATTATTAAGATGAACAGGAGAAAATGAAAAAAAAAAACTTTATTGTAACATAACTCCAACATGTGTTCCAGTTAAGTGCTTTCGTTCTATATAGACTTCATCAGAACTGGAAACAAACCTCCCCAACTCATTAAATAGGAAAGTACAATCACATAACCTCTCAGGTTTGCAGTCAATTAATTAATTAGTTCAAAGTGAAAAACCTTTGTACATAAAACTTCAAATTAAACATTTCAGATAAATACAACTGCCATTAAAAATGGTAGATTAATATAAAAAGTAATTTTAAAAACTGTTAAATAGGTATATAAAGTCCTAAAAAATTAAAAAAAAATATATATATAACTTAGCACCCTGTAGCTTTAAGGCACTTTGCAGAAAAATTGTGCCATTCAACCCAGGGGGCTCACTAGCATTTGACCTTAGTTGCCACAAAAGCTCCTGGTACTCTAAGGTATACTCCCAGGGTTCATCACTGAGGTTTTGTACAACCTATTCTAGCACAAAAAAATAAAACCTCTTGTTTTTTTCACAAACTAGCTTGTGCATCTATAGAGCATTGAAATCCCTTCTGGCACGGATGTCATAGCTAGATGTTCCTGCATTCTAACTTTTAACTTGCATTCAGTTTTCCCAACGTGGAAACTGAAACAGTGGTTGCAAAATGCAAGATATACTACCCCCTAGTGTTGCAATCAAAATAAGAATGGAATTGAATTCTGTAGTTAGCACTCTAACAAAAAATCCTGCCACTCATATACAAAGCTACTCTGCGGGCAAGCTCCACACTTCCCTGTGCCAACTTTAAAAGTGTTGTGATTTCTTGAAATATTTTTAATATTTTTTTCTATTCTCTCTTTAACGTTGAGATTCCTAGAATAAGTAAAGCAAAGCTTATTACCTAACCTATCAATTAAAATTTTTTCATTCAAAATTATATCCCAGTGTTTACAAATTAGTGGCACAATAGTTTGACTTTCTAAACCATATTTCATAATCAAACTGTTCTAGAATGGCCAGAATGCCATCCTACCCCTAAAATGGCCCGAAACGTTCTACCACTTAAAATCTCGTGTTTAATGCCTTCAAGCATATAAGAATAATTTATTTATTTATTTACATTGGTTTACCGGGAAATTCAACTGGACACAGGTCTTTTTTTAGTGGAAGCCCGGGGAGAAAAGCTCCACAGAACAATAAATGAGCAGCAGAGTACATGAAGAACAATTGAATATATATAATAAAAACCAAACCACCAATCTGACCGAACAATGAAGGAAACCACCAGCATTAGTGAAAAACACAATTTAATATCGTGTTTGTCTCAAAAGACTTCTTCAGAATGAAATAAAATGCACACAGCAGCATCCCCTTATATATCAAATCAAAATAATTACCTAATAAAACAATCAGTTACTTAAAGTACACTAGCAAAAGGAATACAGTCATTTAAAGGCACACATCTAATAACATAACATAGACAGTTCATTTTAAAATCTTCAGTCTTCTATTCTTCAGAAAACATTTAATATTCACTGAGTCATTAATACCAGGTTTTTTGTCCACCCCTAACCTGAGCTGCCATATAGTTTTTCTTTGTTCCAATTGGTCCTTATAGGACCCCCCCCCCTTAAATTTCTAACTACATGTTCCAGAACCGCAAACAGAATTGAATATACATACAACAGCAATTAATACATACTGCAGCAATCATTAGCTATACATACAATATGAAACATAGTGATGAACAGATATACCAATATCTGGCTAAAGGCTAGGAATAAAGTTAGGATGTATAGACAGATAGTACTAAGCTCAAACAGATACTGTTCTAAACTCATATACCTAAATATTATATACAAATATTGCACTAAACCCAAACCTGTATAAAGCAGATGCTCCACACGAAGGTAGAACAAGCTAGGAGAGCTAATGGGATGGAAGGGGAAGGTAGAGGAGTAAGAGAGGAGACTGAGTGAGTAGTATATGTGGTAGTGACAGGAAGGTAGAGGAGTAAGAGAGGAGACTGAGTGAGTAGTATATGTGGTAGTGAGAAGAAGATAGGTGTAAGTCAGTTGGATATGTGGGAAGGTAGAGGAGTAAGAGAGGAGACTGAGTGAGTAGTGTATGTGGTAGTGAGAAGAAGCTAGGTGTAAGGCAGTTGGATATGTATTCAGAGTTGAGATGAAGTGAGGTAGTTAAGCATGTTATAACAGGTCTGAGAGACTGAGGAGGGAAGGAGGGAAATGGAGGGTAAGGGGTGAGCCAGAGCCTGCAGAGGAAAGAATGCAATGATCAGACTGTGTGAGTCAGGATAGCTAGGGGAGGCGGAGAGGAAGGGGAGGTAAAATGAGGGTTACTAGTCAGGATTGGTGCATGGGCATAACCAGAAGCTTTTTAAGTGAGTTTTTAGTGCAGTCTTGAAGTGATTGCAAGAAGGTAGTGTGGTTATGGGGGTGGGGGGTTGTTCCATAATCTGGATATGACACAGGAGAATTTTGCTTCTCCCGATGAGTTCTTGGATTTGGTCGCTAGAAGTAGATTTTTTGCTGCTGGAGCGTAGTGGTCTATTGGAGCAGCAGGGCTGGAGAAGGTTTTGAAGTGATGGGACTTTAAGAGGTGGTTTAATAACTTGTGGGCAAGGGAGAGTTGATTCAGGTGAAGAAGTTAAGGGGCTTCAAGTAAGTCAAGTTCTCTAAGTAAGATACAGTGGTGGCTGCGATAAGATGCACAAGTGACAAACTTAGCAATTTTATTGTAGCAAGTCTTGAACTTGTTTGGGTCGGTTTGTCTAAGGTAGGCAAGTATAGGAGAGGCATAGAGTAAAGTGGGGATAAGGTGAGAATTGGCGCAGAAATTCTATCTATCTTGGTGAGGAATTGTTTGTTTCTGTACAATGCACCTAGCTTTTTGTGAAACTTTTTTATGGTAAGAGAAATGTGTCAAATCTGAGATTGTTATCCATCTCAACACCAAGTTGTTTGGTGTGTTCTGCTGGGGAGATGATGGTATTGTCTTTGGCTAGAATATTAAAGTGGGGGATAACTGGATTAGATTTAATGGGTATGAAAATAAGGAGTTTAGTCTTGCTCTGGTTGAGTAATAACTGGGCATTAGATAGCCAGTTTTCTACAGATGAAAAGGCTTCCTGTGTGATCTTGTGAAGTTCAGGTATAGTTGGGACTGAGCAGATGAGGGTGGAGTCATGTGCATACTCTATAAGAGAATCATGCTTGGTGGCTGTGACTAGATCATTGGTGAGGAATGAGAATATTAGGGGACCAAGGATGGACTCTTGGGGAACACTGAGTGTTACAGGAAGTCGAGGAGATAGGTCATTATGCCAGACAACAGATTATTGGTGGCCAGTTAGATAGCTGTGAAACCAATCAGTAGCTGATTGGGAAAAGGATAGGTTAGTGAGAACAGAGACTAGTAGTTTGTGAGACCATGTCAAAAGCCTTGGATAAATCCAGAAATATAGCAGAGGAGAACAGGCCATTATTTTTATGATGAAGGATAGCATTAGCGAAAGAAAGCAAGGTGGTAGTAGTGCTGTGGCATGGCCTGAAGCCATGCTGGGTGCTGGATGCTGGAGAGGAGCTTATTAGCTAAGAGGTAGTCTAAGACTTGAGAATGGATGTATTTCTCAAGTATCTTTGAAAGTGGAGAAAGGATGGCTTTGGGGTGGTAAATGGAAAGTTCAGTGGAGGAGCCACCTTTATGGAGGGGAATCATGTGGGATATGTTCCACAGTGTGGGGACATAGCTTTCTGATAAGGACCAATTAATTAAGATAGTGACTGGATAAGCTAGGGATTCTGCTGCTATTTTTAGGTATTCAGAGGGGAGATTGTCAGCTGCAAGTTTTGTAGGCTTAAGTTTCAATAGAAGTTTTTTTATATATAGGAGGTAGGCACTGATGAAAAAGAAAAGTCTGTGGGCAGAGTATTTGACTTTGATGTAAGGAGGGTTGGTAGAGGGTTGTATTGTTTAGTCAAAGACAGAATGGTTTCAGTAAAGTGTTTATTGAATGAGTCAGCAAAACTGCTGGAGGAAGGACGAGTGGTAGGTGTGGGGGGGGGGGGGGTGCCTACTTTACCTGGGTGGACAATGGAGTTTATTGTGGACCAGAAATGCTTATGGTTGTGATAGGAGGAGTTTAGGGCAGACTGATAATATTGAGTTTTATCTTCTTTTATATGCTTTTTGACCATGTTGTGCACCTCTAGGAATGACTGTCTAGAGGAGGGTTTTTTAAGTGCCAGTGCTCCCATGTCTTATCTCTGATTTTCATTAGTGCTCTAGTGCTTTTTTGTATCCAAGGGGAGTACTGTGTTTTGATTCTGGCATTTCTTATGGGGGCATGTGTGTTTAGGATGTTTAGGACAGTGCTACTAAAGACGTGGACAGCTTCATCCAGATGGAGGTACTTTAGTGGTGTCCAGTCATATTTTTGAAGGGATGAGATAAAGGAAAGAGGGTTAAAGTTTACCCTATTTCGGATTTGCCTATAGATAATGGGTTTAGCACAATTTAAGTGGTGTCTCACAAGGAGTGTTGGAGTGTGGTCACTGAGGATGTCTGGTAAACAGCCAGCTAAGTATGAGTGAGGGTCTTTATTGACTAATATCCAGTCGAGAGTAGTATGTTTGTTAGAGTTTTTATTTATCCAAGTAGGTGACTGTATTAGTTGAGAGAAACCATGAAGGTTTAGGTGCTGAGCTGGATGATTGTTACTACAAGATATCAGTTGATATTAAAATCACCTAGGATTATGGTTTCCTGAGGTAGGCAATGGTTAGCCCAGTTCAGGAGGTTTTCCAAGGGTGGGATGTTTTGGCCAGGTGGGAAATAGCATCCTATGATGTTGATTGTTTTATTTGGGTTTAGTTTGAGGTTGGCATACAGGATTTCTTCATTTCCAATGTAGGGGGCAGATGTGTTTAGGATCTAGATGTTGAGGTGGTGTTTAAACATTAGAGCCACACCAACCCCTTTCTTTGATTGTCTATCTCCTCGAAGAATGTTGTAACCTGTTGGTTGTATTTCCTCACTTTTGATGTGAGGTGTGAGCCAGGATTCAGTCAGGATGACAATATCAGGAGAGTATAAGGCTATGTTGGCATTTAGGTCATGGGTTTTATTAGTTATACTTCTGATATTTAGACACATGAACAGGACGTCAGATGGCTTTCTGTTGTATGTTAGTTGTGAGAAGAAGCAGCTATTAGGCAGATTTTTAGGTGAGGAGTTGGTAAGGGTAGGACCAGGGTTACAGTGGATATCATCACTGAGGGCTAATTTAGACAGGGCAGTAAACATAAGTTTTATAAATCTGGTAATTAACCTGTCATATTTTAGGTATATTTTTGTTTGACTGTAATAGGTGATTGGTAGTATGGTGGGTGTATTGGGATACAGATTATGATGGTATGACAAGTGTAATTAGTAGGTGGGTAATGGATAGAAGTGAGAGTAAGGATGCAGTGATGGTGTTTGTCTATTATGGAGTTCTAGTAGGATATAAGGTGTACAAGAAGAGTGCAGGTAAGGAGTGTAAGCACATTAGGTAGTAGCATGACTGTGTCAGATGAGCAGTTAGATTGGAAGTGGGTGGGGTACTGTGGGTGGCAGAGGAGATAGGTTACTAGTATTGTTCTGATTGGTTGCTGATTATTGGGAGGGGTTAGTGCCTAGAATAAATCTAGATGTAGTGGGGGCATGAGGAATTAGGGGGCAGGGTGGGGTGTGAAGGGAACCTGTGCATAGCATGGGCGAAAGGATCAGGGCTTAAACCCCTTGTGTCCTGATGGGAAACTAGTAATTTAAAGATGGTTCCATAAATAGCAGGAATCTAATACAGACTTAGTATTGGGGGTGGGGGGTAGCAAAAAGGGTGTGAACCTGGTGCAATGCAAAGAAGCCAGCCAAACCAGAGAGGCAACAGTGGAAAACTATGGGTGAAGGCCTAAGAGGGGGTGAGTAGTAATACAAACTCTACTTGTAAAGTACAGGTGGGGCTCAAGTGATATAAAACGGAGGCAAACAGCACTGAAAGGGCTGCTTGAGGGTTACGTTTCAATCACAGAGAATAGGAAGGACCTGAATTAAGTGTATACTGTCTAGTGGACAATAAGGATTACTACACAAGCTGTGGGGGGGGGTGCAGAACACAAGGCTCAAACAGTCAGTGTTATTAGCACACTGAAAACTACTATGTAGTACAGCTAATGTCACAGCTTCACTATCATAACACATACATGAAGATGCCTGGGTGGACTGACCCTGCTCTTCAGGCTCAAAGGGTATATCCTCGTTTAATTTTGCAGTACTAATTTCTTCCTAGACTGTATGGGTGGGGTGATAGCTGTGGACTGCAGAGTTGCCCGAGTATGTAGTGAGCAGAATTCAACTGCTGATGAGCACTTGTGTCCTGATGGGAGACTAGTAATTTAAAGATGATTTAAATATTCTCTAGCTAAAAATAATTCAACCAATCCCCCTATTTCCTTGGTAAAAGTGTTATTTGAAATTATTCTAGCTAAATGGAACATTTGACCAAACTCCTTTTTTGTTTATAGTGATGACAACTACTAAAATGTGGATAACTATGGGAAACGGTAGATTTTCTATAAATAGTGAACTGACATTTACCTAACTGGATATCCTTGAACAATATAATGTCTAGATAATTCACAGTGGAATCTGAAAAATAATATGTAAACTTCAGAAATGAGTTGAAAGGTTAATATGTGAAACAAATTCCATCAATTCCTCCTGATTCCCCTTCAAACTAATAAAAATGTCATCCAAGAAGTGAAGAAAAGTAACAATATGATCAATAAATCTAGATTTGAAAACATGTTCCTGTTACCAATGACACATAATTGCATCAGCATACATAGGGGCACAGGAGGCACCCATGGTCACCCCACTGATTTGCCTAAAGTATTTCCCTTTGACGTATACAATGTTATGTGTTAAGATAATCTCCATAAAGAAATTAATAATATTAATGTCCTTGTTGGACAACTTCTCACATTCACAAAGCATTTCATTAAACCAAACAAGGCCTACTTCATGGGGTATACAGGAAAATAAATCAACAATTGTCACTAAATATCATTCAGGATGAAAACAGCCTGAATTTAATTGCCCTAAAGGTCCTATGAATCCCTAAGTATATAAGGATATTGAGGCCTAAACTGGATGGCCAATTTATCAACATAAATTGCTTGTGGATGAGTTTTTGAATCACTAGTGCCTCAATAGGATGAACATGGGGATTAACAGCATCCTTGTAGATCTTAGGGATCCCTAATATACTGCAAATAACTGGTGCTTCATATACAAAAACCTATGTAACTTGGGGTCAATAACTCCAAGAGTAACAATTTTCCTGCGTGCAACATTAATTTCATTTTTGGAAATTGTACTGTACCAATCCTCTTTATTGAGAAGGGAAAACATTCATCTTGTGTACTATTCATTAACCCAATCCCTCCACCTTTATCAGGCTCCATAATGCACAAATTATCATTATTATTGAGCTCCTTTAATAAAATGTACTCCCCCTTTGACATGTTGTATAACTGGGTACCTGGGACTCGTAAAAAAGCTTGCCTGATAACCCTAATGCAATATTTTTCAAATAATGCCAATAAAGGCCAAAGTGGAGGGTTAAAGGTACTCCATCTAACCAAGGAGTGACAGGGGAGACACTAACTGGGGGTGACCTGTTGTTTGAAACATAGATTAAGGGCACATTTAAATTACTGGGAAACTAATGAAAGGTTCACCTAAGTCTGTGGGAGTTCTAGGCACAGAGGTGAAACCCTTAATGAATAAATCAAAAATCTCTAGTCCAGAGTCAAATCACTATAATTAAAATTTTTAAAACCATTGAAGAAAGAAATAACTCTATGGACATGTGCTCAACTATCATTAAAGCAGGGGGACTATCAGCGGAAACCATGGCTAAATTTTTTTTTCCAGTTCTGATGAAGGCCATATAACTGGAACACATTTTGGAGTTATGTTACAATAAAGTGTTTTTTTTTTCATTTTCTGCTGTTCATCTTGATCATTTCTAAGGAGCTGGGTGGCCACAATAGCTTTTGGTTACAAGTTCTCCATTGTAGTGGCTTTGTCCTGGTTTTTGGTTTCTTGGCTTTGGGCAGAGACCTGGAAGGTAGCCCATGAGTTACTGGGGAACCTTCTCCTTGAACTCAAGTTGATGTGACTCTCATGTGGATGGATGATTACTTTGAACAACTTTGGCTGGTCTTCTCCAGGACTTCAGGTTGTTCTGGACGTTTCTGATTAGGGCTTATTTCCAGGTCAGGTTCCAAGAGGATGGCAGGATTTAGGACAATCTCAATCTTATCAAGCAAACCCCTCTACCCCAGGAAGACTGCATTCAATGTTCTTGTGGAGAACCTCCTCTATCAGATGCTTGAACTTTGTCTTCAACATGGTTGTCTGTTTGACACCAGGCATATTAACCCATTCATGAGAGTTCATCTACAGACTGTCTTGCTGGAGTACAGGTGTCTCTTCTTAGGAATCACAATTTTCTGAGTCTTCAGGGAACAGAACCTTTCTTCTCTATTTGGTGGGGTTGTGCTTATCTTTGCCATTTCTCCTGAGAAGGTGGTCTCTGTTCTTGTAGTAATACTTGGTAATTACAATTTTTTTTTTAAACAAGCAACATCTTTATTAAATTATCACGTATGATATAGGCAATCATACATTTATATAAATGAAAACAAACCATATTGATATAATTTTAGTTGCAAACATTATGCATCACTTATAACCTATCCGGTCATTGTCAGTCAAACATTACATTGCTCATCCAAATTCTGTGCACCCTCCACACACCCCTTTGATGAAATAGGTGGAACTGACCTTAGACACTCCCATTGGAACAGTAATAAATACCCATCTGTAACCACATGATATTAGGGTTGCCACCTTTTCAAATTCCCAAAGTGGGACATTTTTGGTATAAACGTCAGATTTTGCAGGTTGAAACATACCCACAGCCAGTACAAATTACATAACTTCACTTCTTTGCCTAAATAAAAGCTTATTCTTATAGTGTTTTAGTTGCTTATTCTGTTTCTTATAACATTTAGGTGTTACAGATACATAATAACTGTTTTATGCAACTATTACATAAAATATATGAAACAATTTTGTACTAAAATCTCAGGACATTTGCCATTTTTACAATTTTTTGGCAGGACACAACTGCCCAAAGAGGGACTGTCCCTCGCAAAGTGGGACAGGTGGTAACCCTACATGCTATTCAGTCTTCTAAGCAGTGCTCATCTGCCAATAAAAGAAGTTTGAAACAAGGACTGAGTATCCAAGCATTTTTATTCTGATTATCTTTTGACAAATCCTTCTACCTTCCACAGCTAGATCCATAGATTCATTGAAGCAGATCAAAGAATCACATCTACAAACCAAGTGAAGTGGGAGACTACAAAAAACACAGCAGACCACCAGTTACTGCAAGTGGCTACATTTCTTTGTTTATTTAGGGAAAATAGGAAAAAAAATCTGAAAAGCCTTCTCAAAAAGACGCAGTTACTGATAGTACTAAGAACAATTTGTCCTCTCCTAGTTCAGTAAGGAAAGTACCTGTAATTCAACAGCTTCCAAAGCAGGGAATCCAAATCTGGTCAACAAACTATCAGGGAAGAATGTCTGTCTTGTGCATTTCAGACAGTAAAAATTTAAAGAACAGCAGCATAAGACAGTTATTTTTTTCTGCAGGATGTAACAGCCCTGAGAGTTGTACTTACAGATAAGAATGTATCTAACACGATTAAACTGTAAATGTGGTATGACTTAAAATGTTTTGTTATACTAATCTTATGTAGTCCATTAAATTGCCTCTTGTTAGTTATTACTGGCATTATTATTATTATAATATGCCTCTTTCTACTAACTTTCTTTCTTCTTTTTTTTCTCAACACCCTCATATATGTATATCTCACAGTCAGTTATTCATTGTTTATTATTTCTGTTTAAATCCCAATACGCTTTTACCTTGGAATGGCGCATGCAATCAAAACTGTGTGGAATGTATATTCTCTGGAACTTGGCATACTCTCAATAAATGAACAGCTGTGTTCTGCATTCAAATGATTTATTACAAACATTCGGTGAATACCTGTTAAACAGTTAATTTAATCCATGTATTATATCTAGAATCCTAAACTCTGTTACACAGCTGATACTTTAATTATATATCTCCGAGAATCCTATTATAGCTGCAGTATTACACTGTCTGCATTTACTATCATAAAATAAACACTTTACCTATTACATAAATAGATATTTGTAATGCAGCTTTTCTCTTTTATTTTCCACTAAAAATGAATCTTCTTAACAGGTCATTTCCCCACAACAAATGTATTTACTGCATGAAATAACATCAGAAAGCTACCCAGATGAAGTAAAAGTACACAAAGTGGATGCAGCTCTTATTCACATCTTGCCATTAGATCAGCCCATTGAGGATGTTATGACAGACCTTGAAAACAAAGGAAAAAAGGTCCTTATGAAACTGATATTTTATGGCCCACCCCAACTCTAATCACAAAACTTTTTCACTGGTAAGAAAAAACTTTTACTAAAAGCAAGTGTCTGCAATGATCTCATAATCATTGAAAATACAGACAAAAAGCAAGTGGCCTTCACAAACAGGTGTGAGAGGAAATAGAATCATTAAGAGAACGTCCTCCATCCACTGCCACATTGAACCACTTCATACACTGACTTTATAACCCTGACAGGCAAATAACAGCTTTATCTAAGACCCTGAAAGTCAATAATCTCAAAAAAATGGGCTCTTCAAACATTTGTTCAGGGGTGATCAACGGAGTTTGAGAGACCTCAGTCAATACCTATTCTACAGCATCAGGAGTGGTCTTAGGTCAACTGGTGCCCTAGGCAGAAGGACTCCACGGCGCCCCCACCACTCCACCCTTTGCCCCCATCCTGGTCTACCTGCATCACATAAATACTGGAAAATCATCCCTGCTAGAGAGGCGCCCTAGGCGGCTGCCTAGCTGGCCTATGCCTAAGGACGGCTATGTACAGCATGCCTCCTTATCAGGTGACTCAAGCTGTGTTGTTAATGAAACAGTTATGGCACAATAAGGTAATACAGACAAAAAGGACGAAGATCTTACAATGGACTGTTCCTCTTGCCTGGCATGAACTAGTACCTCACCTAGGACTTGTTCCTATACTTTCTGCCTACTGAGAGCTGGAACACTCCAGTTCCTCCATGCCCCTAAATTAATTACATTGAGAACTAGAAAATGAGTCAGTGAAATAACATTCCTGATGCCTGAAAAGTCCTGGACGTCTGTTAGCTACAGAAGCATATCATCAGCAGTAGTTCAGAATGGTATTGTTACAGACAGTTCCTTGCTTCATATAAAAGGGCTCATATATGGCAATGTTGGCCATTGAACACACATACCACCATATTCCTATAGGACTAAACACCCAGACAATGCCAACAATTACATATAGCTCTGTCACAATTACAATTTTCAGCTCTATTAGTCGATCTCTCCAGCGCCCCCAGATTATTTGCCAAATGTTTGACTCCAGTCTTTGCACATCTCAAAAACAGAATGTTATAACATTTGTATCTCAACAAATGCCTGCTAGCAGATAAGTCTCAGGAATAGCTGCTACATGTCATCAAAAAGTTAAAACAAATGAATGCCATGAAAATTTTATATTTTACATTATTCAAATGGTCCAGCTTTGTAATTTACCAGTCCTTTTGCAAGAAAAATAGAAAATTCTTTGTGGAAAATTTATCTTTACCTCTGTCTGAATCAGTTCAATCACTTGTGTAATCATATTCATTCTATAATCCCGGCTTTATCCTGTTCAGAGTCATAAAGTTGTTACACCTTATCCTGGCAATTGCTTGGCATTACACGGAACACTAATTCTGCATGTGATGCCAGTCTACTATGGGCCACATGAAGTCATTCTGTCACATACTACAATCACACCTAGGGAGTTTAAAGGAACACTAGTTTATCCCATAGTATATCTTTTGGATGTGGAAGGAAATCACAGCACCCAGTAAAAACTCACGTGGTGACTGGGGAACATATAGTCTCTGCAGAGAAGGACACCCTGTTCTGGTATCAAACCTGACAGCTAACTGCTGTGAGACAGCAGCACTCAGTGCTGCACCTCTGTGCCTCACATAACTGATTTAGTGGGGATTATACACCTTCCTGTAAAATGTTGTTTCTGAGAGTGCTAACCTTAGGCAATCAGACTTTAATGTTACAAGCTAGAATGTGCATTATATTCTTATACTGACTGTATCCTGCAACATACAATCTTCTATCACAATTATCAGAAAAAAGGAAAGCATCTCCTGTGTATATTAGATGCCCACAAGAAACCAAAATACTGCATTGGGGAAAATTCACTCCTTGAAAAACAAATCACCTTTTTGTTTCCTTCAGGAAAGAAGTAGAAAGCCTGCCTGTATCTAAGCAAACTTTATCACAGTTGCAGTTACATTGTATTGTTGTTTCCCATGATAAATACAGTAAATATCCACAAGGCACTACTGCAGCATATTCTGTCATAGCAGTAAACATTTTAAAAATGCATCTTACATGTCTCACGTTCTGCAACATCAACTTTCATCAATACCTTCACCAAACATTACACAAGTTAGAAGCCCTGTCTAGACATAAGAAAGGTTATGGCATGGATATGTATCAAAATTATGATGACAGCTCTAAAATTCAATGATTTAAAAGTAATCAGCTGAAAACTAATCAAGAAAAATCAGAACCGTCAATAAATATTATCACAGTAGTCAAACTACAAACAGTATGATAAGCATAAAAAATAGCTAAATAGTTATAACTGGACGTTTGCGCCCTGTTAAGGCCTTCCTGAAGGCTATTTGACATTTAAAACCACAAAGAATGCATACCAAGAGATAACGATTTATGGTTTATAAAGAATGAACTAGGCATTTTCTTAAAATGGAATCTGGGAATCATACCACTAATGCAGGGGGCTATACCTTCACATCCTCCACAAGTTATATATGCCAACCATTGAGGAAAGGTGCAGTACACACTAGGGCAACCTAATTTGTTTGCCATCAGTCTTCACTGCCAGACAGTACTAAATGTACTAATTACATTTACTGCAATGTTCTTTCATTACAAGTAATCATTTATTTATTTATTTATTTATTTATTTTGGTAACTGGGGTAGAACACTGATCTTACTGGCCATTTTCAGCCTTAGACTGGAAATAAAAAAAATGAAAAAAATTAAAAAAAAATATGTATTAACTGACAACAACATAAATTAAGTAGTGCAATATGACTGTGTGTAGCATACACTCAAAAAACTACTGTGACCGCTCTGGCATCTACTTCTTTGAAGTACAGGCCAACACTAAAGGACTCTGGCTAACAAAATTTGCAGATGACTGCAAACTGGGAGCCATTACTGAATCCCCAAATTATGTGGATATTCTACAAAAGGGCCTTACAGAAACAGATGCTTGATGCCAGAGCCATGGGCTTAAGCTTAATGCTAAGAAATGTATAGTTATCTCCTTTGGGAAAAACCATGTACCCATGAATTACCACATATGTAGCAGTACACTAAACACTGAAAGTGTGATGAGAGACTTAGGGACACAAGTGGACAGTGGTCTCACCTTTGATAACCATATTGCCACAACAGTTAGGAAATCCTTCTATGTGGCACACCTTATCACTAAGGGCTTTTCATCCAGAAAAAAGGAGGTCATTGTCCCACTCTACTCATCCCTCATTAGACCCATTATAGAGTACAATGCCCCATTTGGTATGTACCTCACAAGACATCTGCAACAGCTGGAAAGGCCACAGAAATACCTCACTGAAAGAATCACAGGCCTAAAGCAGATGCCCTATGCCGACCATCTAAAAAACTTCACTTCTACTCTGTGGCATATCGTCTACTCATAGGTGATCCTGCTTAACATACAAGGCCATGTCAAACCCTGAGCTGTTGGACATGCTCTACTTAAAGAAATCCCAATCCCTCAGAGCCACATGCTCCAGGGATCTAAACCTTGTCATCACGATGAACAAAACATGCTGGAGGGATAGGCTCCTGATCCAGAGACTCCCCATACTCTGGAACAGACTGCCCATACATGTCAAGCAGAGCGCCTCCTTGGCCCTCTTCAAAAGAAACCTTGACGATTGGATGGGAGATAGGAAATTCACCTCGGGGATCACATCAATCACCCTGCTAGACCTATGACATGATAATACAGTTTTTAAAGTAACTCATAAAATGAGTTTGAGTAGGTCAGTTTTATTTAAAACCACACGACAACACACCAGGCTCCCTTTTGGAATTGTTCTGTTCATGTGACATTTGACTGCTCATCTCTCAAGGTTAACAAAACACTGATTGGGCTTCTGCCGAAATACACCAATTTTCCTGTTACAGTGACATGATAATACAAAAGTGTAAGTTACTTACTTTGATCTTTGAGAAGAGGTCATTGTAAGAGTAAAACTCCTCTTCCTTTCATATGCATAAAATATTTGTATAGTATTGCTTACTTAATGTTTTGGGATGTTTGAAAACACCTTATGTTACTTAGTAATATGGTTTCTTTTACATGTTCTTTACATTTAGCTCATCACAGAATATTTGTCTATTACTCTACACTTTGCCTGGATGACCTCTGGGTTTAAAGGTCTGAAGGGAGCGTGCACTGATATTGTATTTATATGGGCGTTGCATGCCTCCCACAACAGTACCATCACAGGAACAAAAGTAGCACTATCTATGGCCAGGTCAACTGAAATCCAAGGGTGGGTAAACCCAAGTGTTAAAATTTACTTCAGTATTTGCTGATGCAGTAAGATCTTGCATAACTGTTCTTTCCAAGAGCAAGGTACCATTGTACTAGTTACTTTGCATCATAATAGAATTTGTAATGACAATTTTCTGGTGTTTTGGCTGCTCAGTATAGATAATCATTAGGCAATCACTAAATCACTTCTTGAAAATTTTGGAGAAAAATGTTGCAGTCACCAAAATGATAAGCTAAAGTTTCAGCTGGCAAAGGCAGGCTCTGAATGATGGTGGCTGACAATATATCCCCAAAATGTAAATCATATAACCCTTCATTCCCACTGCAAATAGATGTTAAAGCTATCATTTTTCAGCTATGGGTCAGGTTTTCCCAATAACTATCACTTTTCACGAAAAAATGATTTACACTTAAAAAAATAATATTTTACATTGTTTGTTTAAGAAATGCTATTAAAAATTGTATAGAAGCACAAAATATTTTAGGTCAGTGAAGCTGTTATCTGCCTGAATTCATTGCTATGTTTTCAAACAAAATGCAATAAAGAAATGGTTGTAGTGTGCAGTCTATAAATATATAGTACTTTAGTGTTCAAACAAATTTTTTTTTAACTAATACTAACAGATTTTATGTCTGCCATATGAAATCATTTTGTAACCCAGACATGTCATTTCAATGCTGAACTTTACAAGTATAAATCACTGTGTATGTTGTACCTTATCAGCCACTGTAGCAGATAGCATGTGTATAAAAGTTACTCAGCATGTGCTGACTTTCAGTTTATGCATGAAGGCTGAATGGGGAGAGGTTGTGTGCGTGTATGCAGCTAGTGAAGTAAAGTTTAAGTTAGATGTACAAACTAGAGCACACCAAGTGTGAATGTAATAAACATACTGAATTCAATACCCAGTCTCAGTGTCTCATTTGAATACACAAGACATGCGAAAACAAGGAGAGGTCATAATATAAATGCTAGGATCATTTCATCTATAACTATGGCAAATGATCATATTTATAACCATGCCTTTAATTATAGCAATGCAATACATGTTGTGACACATGCCCCAGCTGTGAAACAGTGTGCCCTGATGAGTGCACCAACAAAATTCAGACTTTTTTCCTTTGACTGTTGTACTTGTGTGCATATGCAAAAACATACATTTAAAAAAGAAGGAAAAAGGTGTACACATAAATGTATGACAAAAATTATCTCCACTGACCTCCCCTCCATGATCACAGTAGCAGGACATGGGTAGCCAACCCATGTCCTATTACTTTGCAGTATATTTTAAGCGACTTTAAATGGACTGCCCAGACAACCAATTGCTGTGCTTTTGCAGCAATCTGTAACCACTTCACTAGAGTGCAACAGGTGGTAGCTGCAGACTCATGGTTTTTCTTTTCTCCCTATTATTTTTTGGCTTTACAGCTTATTACTCAGCTATTCTATGGGGGTCCCTGCAGCAGCACTTCACCCATAAAGCAGCAGCCTGAAATACATTACTGTGTCTGTGTTTACTGTTTGTGAAGATCACAGCTGATCGCCTGAGGGTCTATATGTCTAAGGAAGGGGAGGTATTGTAACTCTCAAATGTAACTTATAAGAAATGTACCTCAGTTCATGACTTTGTGTTAAAACCTTCATTTTCAGCATTGTTCAACGCTGAAACAGACTTTTACATATTCATTGTTATAACTTATTTTAACAGATAGTCATGGTAAATAATATTAATTCATATCTATAAATATGAGGAAACATTTTATTTACCAAGCTCTGAATTTTTTAGTTGAAGTTGTTAGAAAATGTCTCATATTGTCAGAGGTAATGTGTTGCTCATATTTTGGAAAGGGAGGATTGACAGCAATAGGAGGCGGTTGTTGGAATAAAGCAAATGGCAGACTGAGACTGATCACATTAAAGTGACCACTGCTGTGACTTGGTGGGTCTAAGTCCTGAGTTTGGTGCATGAAATTTTCAAGTTGAAGTTCATAGGTTCATAGGTTCATAGGTTCATACTAGGCTATCTGCCCGAGGGCATTTACAAGCCTAGCCCATAGTTTTGTGGCTTACGCCACCCCTTTAGTACGGGGAACTAAACCCATTATTTTGCTGTGCCTCTGTCGAGCAATGACACTGAGGTAATCCCTGGGGTATATCTGCGATCTCCCATCCATTGGTCAAGATTTCTCTTGAACAAGGCCAGTGAGGTGCTCTGCCTCACATGTACCGGGATTTTGTTCCACAGCATAGGGAGTCTTTGGGTGATGAATCTATCCCTCCAGCACGTCCTATTAATAGTCGTGTCCAGGTTTAAGTCTCCGCCTTGTGGCTCTGATGGATCTGGATTTTTGAGGTGAAGCATATTCATCAAATCTGGGTTTGACATGGCCTTGTATGTTAGGCAAAGGTCACCTCTGAGCAAGCGGTGCGACTGAGTAGAGCTGGAGTTCTTTCAGTCGGGCAGCATAGGACAGATTTTTGAGACCCTTTATCCTTTTGGTGAGGAACTTTTGTGGCCTCTCCAGCTGCTGCAAGTGTCGGGTCAGATACATTCGAATGGGGCATTGTACTCAATCATTGGTCTGATGAGTGATGAGTAAAGGGAGACTATGACCTCCCTTGATCTAGATGAGAAACCCTTCATGATAAGGTGGGCAATGTAGAAGGTCTTCCTAACTACTTTAGCTACATGGGTGTCGAATGACAGACTACTATTAACCTGGGTCCCCAGGTCCCTGATAACTTCTTCTGCGCCAGTGGATTGCCACCTATTTGGTAGCTAGGGGTAACCTTGTTTTTCCCGAAGGGTATGACTATGCATTTTTGGCATTTAACTTTAGGCCGTGGCTCTGGCACCAGTTATCCGCTTCTGTGAGACCCTTCTGAAGGATATCTGTGTCAGATGTGTTTTCTACTATGGCCCAGTTTGCAGTCATCTGCAAACTTGGTCAGCCATAACCCTCCTGTGTTTGCTTGTACTGGAGAAGTAGATGCCAAACAAGAGTGGGCCCAGGACTGAGCCCTGTGGGACACCACTTGTGACAGGCTTTGAGTCTGACATGGCGCCAGCAACTCTGACCCTGTGGGTTCTGTCACTCAGCCAGTTTGCAACCCATCTTGTGATGTATGGGTTGACATTTAAGCTGATGAGTTTTTCAATGATACCTGAGTGGGGTATTGTATCGAAGGCCTTAGCCAGATCGAGGTAGGCTGTATGGACTGCCTTTCCTCATCAATGGCTTTGGTGACTGTTTCAAAAAGTCAACCAAATTTAAAAGGCATGATCTGCCTTTGACAAAGCCAAACTGGGTTGGATCCAAAGTCTGCAAATTCCCTATGTCTTTATTTATGAGGTCCATTATGATCCTCTCCATGGCTTTGCAGATAAGGCTTGTCAAACTAATGGGCGGTAATTTCCAGGGTCGGTGGAGGCACCGCCTTTGTGAAGTGGTACCACAGTTGCAGTGCGCCACCCCTGGGTGCGTATCCAGAGGTAAGACTTTGATTAAACAGCTGTCCTAGCTGTGGGTTTAATTCCTCATTGAGTTCATGGAGCACACAGCCGGGGACACCATCAGGTCCCATGGATGCTGTGTTTTTTGCTTTGGAGAGAGCAGTTTTCACTTGGACGCTGGAGATGTTTGGGGGGCTGCAATCGCTTGGTATAGATATTCCTCCTCTTGGGGCGGAGGGGAGAAGTTTGCACTGAACCTGTCAGCCAGTATGTTGGCAATGTCTGTAGGATCAGTAATCTTCACATCATTTTGAACTAGCTCTGAGCATATCTGGGAGTTTCCTCCCAGGTTTCTAACATAGCTAAAGAAAGCCTTATGATTGTCTTTTGAGTCTTTAGCTATTTTTCTCTCGAAATTTGCTTTGGAAGATTTTATGAGAGCTCTTAGTTTTTTACTTATAGTGATCAAGGGTGTCTTACCTTTTAAGGATTTTGCTCTATCTTGTAGTAGCTTCCTCCTTTTGTTGTAGAGTTTGTTTATGGCTGGGGTCCACCAGACTGGACGCTTGCCTTTGGTACAAAGAGTCTTTGTTTTGTTTGGGATTGCCTTATCCATGCAGTCCTGTAGGTGCTGGTAGAAGGCATTTGTAAGTGATTCAGCGGCTTGAGTACTGTTTTCCGCCAGCTCGGGCCTTAAAGGAGACCACACTAGTCTTTAGAAGTGTGAAGTCGGCTTTTGAGAAGTTCTTTACTATGGTTTTTTTATTTCAGGTGGGGGTGGGATGAGGACCTCCAGCGAGATTAGTTTGTGGTCTGATCTCACCAGTGAGGGGTACACTCGTGTTGAACATTGTGCTCCCATGTTCGTGATGATGAGATCAAGTATGTTGTCTCCTCTTGTGGGATGGTGACTAGTTGTTCCATGGCATTTGAATTTATGAATTCCAGGAACTTTTGGGCTAGGGTGTTTGGGCTTGAGTAGTGTTCCCAGTCTATATTAGGGTAATTGAAGTCACCTAGTATGATGGTGTTTGGTGATACATTTATCCCCTCTAGTGTTTTCAGGAAGGCCATGTGAGGTTCCTGAGTTTGTGAGGGTGGCCTGTAACATGCTACAATTTGCAGAGCAGTCTTGCCTATGGTTAATTGCACCTGGATGGTCTCCGATGCATCGTGCGTTGCCACCAGTCTTGAGGTGTGGGTGTCCTTGATGAATATGGATACCCCTACTCCTTTCTTGGTATTATCCGGATTTTGGGGCCGGAACGCATGATATGAGGTAAAACCTGATAGCGCTGGGGTGCTCTCGAGCCTTGAACCAGGTTTCTGTCACAGCACAGACATCGATGTTCTCCATACTGAGAAGGGCCTCGAGTGCGTGCATTTTGAGATTTAGACTTCTGGCATTGAGCAGCATTACCCTTAGTTTTTCCTTTTTATGTTCTAGGGTGGTAGGTTTAGAATTTGAGCCTTGCCTAAAAAGGCACTATGGGGTGGCAAGAGCCTTTGCCAATATCCGGAATCCCAGGGTGACAGGTGCAAGCCGTCCCTTGCGAAGCAGCGTGGCTTGTCCAGCATGTCATCCCAGGCAGACAGACACTGGATCCCCTTTGAATGACACCAGTGTTTAAGCCAATTGTTAAAGTTGATCATCTTATCTCTGTATTGTGGCATCATTCTTGGTGAAGGTAGGATACTGCTCAAGGTCAGGGTCATACCTGCCTGGGCTACATAATCAGAGCTCCTCAATGTCTCTTTTCATGTAGTCCAAGGAGGTACGTCTCAGGTCGTTTACACCAGCGTGGACAATGACTGAGTCATATTTGTACCTGCTGTTGAGAGACTTGAGTGCATGCGTTATGTGGTGGATTCTAGCGCCCGACAGGCAGCTTACTGTGACCTTCTCCTTATTCAGTCTGGTGAGCGGGACGTCAGTGTGTCTGACTATGGAGTCACCAATGACAAGTGTGTCTGGCATTGTGTTTGGCCTTAAGGGCTGTGACTGTTTGACACTCTGACTGTGAGGTCTATGTGTTGCAGGTGTTGTGTTCTGAGGTGGTGGTTGTTTGGGTGTCTGCTTTGGTGGCCTCTGTTGTTTTGGTAAATTTTTGATCAGAGCCTCCGAGTATGTCTTTGTGTGTTTATGTGTATGATTTGAGGTTGTAATGGTACTATGTGAGACTGGGTCTATAGTGTGTGTGGTAACCTTCTCCTCCTGACTGGTCTTGCCAGTCCTATGTTGAGAGAGCTCAGCCTCCAGTTTGGCCGTATAGTTGCATCTCTCGCATGTATTTGTGTTTTGTGGGAGGAGGAGAGGGTTGTCTGTGTACATGAGGCAATTGTAACATTGCCTCAATATTCCCAGGTTCACCAGCTGAGCAGGAGAGGACACAAGCAACTGATCCCTCGACATGCTAGAAGGAATAGACAAAAAAAAAAGCTTTAAAAAGATTCCGGGGGGACGGGGGTGACCGAAAAATGGGGGTTGCCTTTTTGGGGTACTATCTATGACAAGAGTGCCGTATCAGGGTAATAAGTACTGTAGGAGCAAGTGCTACGTTTAACAGATAGAGAATATTCTACTTGGAGTCAAGTAGAGATGATCTTTTTAATTATAGGATACGCTGATTAGATCAGTAGTATAGTTCAAGGAAGGTAGTTTTAAGGGAAAAATTGAAGAGTGGACTTTAGGTAGCCCGAATAGTTTAAACCTGCTTAACCACGTTTTATACCAGGGGGCTGGAAAAAGCTAGAAACTGGCCCAAAACGACCAATAAACTACTAGTTACTGGCTGAAACCTCACAAAACTGGACAAAAGGCAGCTCAATGCTTTCCCCTCTCACTGGTAAGCAAGGTAACTTCCTCTCCCCCAAATAAGGCAAGGAAACAGTACACAGGAACTACAACCAAAGCCCAGGAATCAGCAACTCTGAAACTGGCCTAAACTAGTAAAGCAGGAAAAACAAGAGATATTTTTTTTTTCTTTTTTTTTTTCACAAAACAGGCAGAAAACAGGTACAGCAAACACTTATAAATGCTATGAATCAGCTACTACAGCTTACACAGAAGAATTTGCTACAAATACAGTCAAATAGTAACAAACAAGGATTCCAAGTGCAATATTAAGTTAAATGCAGTATAAACAGCTTCAATGTAACAGAAAGGCAGGCGAAATACAGTCGCTAGGTATTCAGATGTGAAAAGCAACAAAAATTATACTTAGTATCAAGAAAAGTCGCTTATTCAGCTCTCTGCAGCCTGGATTACTCTGCTGGCCCACGTGGAGTCTGTGCTGAGTAGGTACAAGCTGAAAAACGCGCTTACCGCGTTTTATACCAGGGGGCTGGAAAAGCTAGAAACTGGCCCAAAACGACCAATAAACTACTAGTTACTGGCTGAAACCTCACAAAACTGGACAAAAGGCAGCTCAATGCTTCCCGCTCTCACTGGTAAGCAAGGTAACTTCCTCTGCCCCAAATAAGGCAAGGAAACAGTACACAGGAACTACAACCAAAGCCCAGGAATCAGCAACTCTGAAACTGGACTAAACTAGTAAAGCAGGAAAACAAGAGATATTTTTTCTTTTTTTTTTTTTTTTCACAAAACAGGCAGAAAACAGGTACAGCAAACACTTATAAATGCTATGAATCAGCTACTACAGCTTACACAGAAGAATTTGCTACAAATACAGTCAAATAGTAACAAACAAGGATTCCAAGTGCAATATTAAGTTAAATGCAGTATAAACAGCTTCAATGTAACAGAAAGGCAGGCAAAATACAGTCGCTAGGTATTCAGATGTGAAAAGCAAAAAAATTATACTTAGTATCAAGAAAAGTCGCTTATTCAGCTCTCTGCAGCCTGGATTACTCTGCTGGCCCACGTGGAGTCTGTGCTGAGTAGGTACAAGCTGAAAACGCAGCGTTTACAGCGCTTTTATACCAGGGGCTGGAAAAAGCTAGAAACTGGCCCAAAACGACCAATAAACTACTAGTTACTGGCTGAAACCTCACAAAACTGGACAAAAGGCAGCTCAATGCTTCCCCCTCTCACTGGTAAGCAAGGTAACTTCCTCTCCCCCAAATAAGGCAAGGAAACAGTACACAGGAACTACAACCAAAGCCCAGGAATCAGCAACTCTGAAACTGGACTAAACTAGTAAAGCAGGAAAAACAAGAGATATTTTTTCTTTTTTTTTTTTTTTTTTTTTTCACAAAACAGGCAGAAAACAGGTACAGCAAACACTTATAAATGCTATGAATCAGCTACTACAGCTTACACAGAAGAATTTGCTACAAATACAGTCAAATAGTAACAAACAAGGATTCCAAGTGAAAAACAGGGGAAAAGGCGCAAAAAATTATAAAGCTTGAAAGCTAACGCCAAAAATTTCTACAAATACGTAAAATTAAAAAAAAGGACCAAGGCAAATTTTTGTTAAAACAGTAAAAACTTCTTCAAAAGGCAGGAAAACAGTCCAGGTACAAGGAAAAACAACAAAAATTTTAAATTTGTACAAGAAAACCAAGTTTCCCCCTTTCTTTCCCCCACGGCGGGAAAAAAAAAACCAAAAAGCTTTTAACTTTCAGGGCGGGAAAAGCTAAAATCCCCAAAAAAAAACAAATTCCGGGGAAATAAAAACGGAAAACAGCTTTAATGTCAGGTAAAAAATCCTACAAATTAAAGGGAAAAAAATAAAAATACAAAAAGCCCATTTAGCCTCTGAAACCCGGATTTTCTGCTGGCCACGGGAATTTTTTTTTTTTCACTAAAAGGGAGACAGGTTTTTCCAGGGGGGAAAACTTTTAAAATGGGAAACACCAATAAACTACAGATGGGTAAACCCCAAAATAAAAAAAGGATTTAATGCTTCCCTTAATTAAAACAAGGTTTAAAACCCTTTAAAAAGGCAAGGAAACAGTACACAGGCTAACAAGAGGAAAGCAACCAAATTATAAAATAGTAAACAAGGGAAAAGGTATTTTTCTTTTTTTCTTCCCAAAAGGCGGAAGGTACAGCAAAACCTTTAAAGCTTTTAATACCACCGGAACAGAAAATTTGGGCCCCAAAACACCAAAAAAACAAAAAAGGTTCCGTGAAATTTTAAAAACGGAAAACAGCTTTAATGTCAGGAAGCAAATAATCCTTTTCAAATTAAGGGAAAAAATTTTAAAAGGATCAAAAAGCGCAATTTAGCCTCTGAAACCCGGATAACTTGAACGGAAAAAAAAGGTATTTTTCCTTCTTTTTTTTTTAACAGGGGGGGGAAAAGGTAGAAACCCCAAAACAAATAAAAAACTAGTTACGGTGAAACTCACAAAACGACAAAGGACCCAAGTTCCTTCAAGTTTAAACAAGGTAAAACCCCCCAAATAACAAGGGAAAAGGCCCGGCAAACAAGCCCAGGAATTCCCAATTGAAAGGACAAATATAAACAGGACAAGAAATTTTTTTTTTTTCCCAGGGAGCGGTAAGGAAAACCCAAAAGCTATGTATACCAGGGGTTTAAAGAAAAATTTTTTCCCCAAAACGCCCAAAAAACAAAAAAGGATTCCAAATCAAAATTAAAAAGGGAGTAAAAAGCTTCCCTTAAAAGGAAAGGGAGGAAATTCCCTCAAATTAAAGCAAAAAATACAAAATCAAAAAGCCCATTTAGCCTCTGACCTGGATTTCCCCCAGTGATTGCAGGAAAACAAGTTTTCTTTTTTTTTTTTTAAAACAAAAAAAACAGGGAAACACTTAAAATTATAAAAGCTCAACTTCCAAAAGAAGCAGTAAATCCCCAAAAAGGAAAAAACCCAAAATTTAATTAAAACAAAAAAGCTCATTAACGGCAAATAGGGTGGATCAGAGTAAAGACAAATTATATTGTTAAAAAGGTTACAGGCCGGAAACCCTTTCTGCCCACGTTCAGTTTGGTAAAGCAAAACCTACAGCCTTTTAACCCGGGGTAAAAATAAAAACTGCCCAAAACACTAATAAAGGAAACCCACAAAAGGCAAAAGGGTCAAATTTTACTAAAATTACTATACAAGAAAAAGAATTCAACCAAAGCCCGGGAAAAATCGAAACTTAAAATGTAAAGCGGAAAAAAAGTTTTTTCCTTTTTTTTCAAAAAAAAAAAAAAAAAAAAAAAAAAAAAAAAAAAAAAAAAAAAAAAACCCCGGTAAGCAATTTAATTTCAAAAGCAAGAACAGAAAGGACAAAAAGCCAGGATCAGATTGAAAGCAAATAAGAAAAAAAGGTTATTCTTTTTTACCGGCCCGGACGTCGAAAAGCTGAAAACGCAGCGTTTACAGCGTTTTATACCAGGGGCTGGAAAAGCTAGAAACTGGCCCAAAACGACCAATAAACTACTAGTTACTGGCTGAAACCTCACAAAACTGCACAAAGGCAGCTCAATGCTTCCCCTCTCACTGGTAAGCAAGGTAACTTCCTCTCCCCCAAATAAGGCAAGGAAATAGTACACAGGAACTACAACCAAAGCCCAGGAATCAGCAACTCTGAAACTGGACTAAACTAGTAAAGCAGGAAAAACAAGAGATATTTTTTCTTTTTTTTTTTTTTTTCACAAAACAGGCAGAAAACAGGTACAGCAAACACTTATAAATGCTATGAATCAGCTACTACAGCTTACACAGAAGAATTTGCTACAAATACAGTCAAATAGTAACAAACAAGGATTCCAAGTGCAATATTAAGTTAAATGCAGTATAAACAGCTTCAATGTAACAGAAAGGCAGGCGAAATACAGTCGCTAGGTATTCAGATGTGAAAAGCAACAAAAATTATACTTAGTATCAAGAAAAGTCGCTTATTCAGCTCTCTGCAGCCTGGATTACTCTGCTGGCCCACGTGGAGTCTGTGCTGAGTAGGTACAAGCTGAAAAACGCGCGTTTACAGCGTTTTATACCAGGGGGCTGGAAAAAGCTAGAAACTGGCCCAAAACGACCAATAAACTACTAGTTACTGGCTGAAACCTCACAAACTGGACAAAAGGCAGCTCAATGCTTCCCCCTCTCACTGGTAAGCAAGGTAACTTCCTCTCCCCAAATAAGGCAAGGAAACAGTACACAGGAACTACAACCAAAGCCCAGGAATCAGCAACTCTGAAACTGGACTAAACTAGTAAAGCAGGAAAAACAAGAGATATTTTTTCTTTTTTTTTTTTTTTTTTCACAAAACAGGCAGAAAAACAGGTACAGCAAACACTTATAAATGCTATGAATCAGCTACTACAGCTTACACAGAAGAATTTGTTACAAATACAGTCAAATAGTAACAAACAAGGATTCCAAGTGCAATATTAAGTTAAATGCAGTATAAACAGCTTCAATGTAACAGAAAGGCAGGCGAAATACAGTCGCTAGGTATTCAGATGTGAAAAGCAACAAAATTATACTTAGTATCAAGAAAAGTCGCTTATTCAGCTCTCTGCAGCCTGGATTACTCTGCTGGCCCACGTGGAGTCTGTGCTGAGTAGGTACAAGCTGAAAAACGCACGTTTACCGCGTTTTATACCAGGGGCTGGAAAAAGCTAGAAACTGGCCCAAAACGACCAATAAACTACTAGTTACTGGCTGAAACCTCACAAAACTGGACAAAAGGCAGCTCAATGCTTCCCTCTCTCACTGGTAAGCAAGGTAACTTCCTCTCCCCCAAATAAGGCAAGGAAACAGTACACAGGAACTACAACCAAAGCCCAGGAATCAGCAACTCTGAAACTGGACTAAACTAGTAAAGCAGGAAAAACAAGAGATATTTTTTCTTTTTTTTTTTTTTCACAAAACAGGCAGAAAACAGGTACAGCAAACACTTATAAATGCTATGAATCAGCTACTACAGCTTACACAGAAGAATTTGCTACAAATACAGTCAAATAGTAACAAACAAGGATTCCAAGTGCAATATTGAGTTAAATGCAGTATAAACAGCTTCAATGTAACAGAAAGGCAGGCGAAATACAGTCGCTAGGTATTCAGATGTGAAAAGCAACAAAAATTATACTTAGTATCAAGAAAAGTCGCTTATTCAGCTCTCTGCAGCCTGGATTACTCTGCTGGCCCACGTGGAGTCTGTGCTGAGTAGGTACAAGCTGAAAAACGCGCGTTTACCGCGTTTTATACCAGGGGGCTGGAAAAAGCTAGAAACTGGCCCAAAACGACCAATAAACTACTAGTTACTGGCTGAAACCTCACAAAACTGGACAAAGGCAGCTCAATGATACCCCCTCTCACTGGTAAGCAAGGTAACTTCCTCTCCCCAAATAAGGCAAGGAAACAGTACACAGGAACTACAACCAAAGCCCAGGAATCAGCAACTCTGAAACTGGACTAAACTAGTAAAGCAGGAAAAACAAGAGATATTTTTTTTTTTTTTTTTTTTTTTTTTCACAAAACAGGCAGAAAACAGGTACAGCAAACACTTATAAATGCTATGAATCAGCTACTACAGCTTACACAGAAGAATTTGCTACAAATACAGTCAAATAGTAACAAACAAGGATTCCAAGTGCAATATTAAGTTAAATGCAGTATAAACAGCTTCAATGTAACAGAAAGGCAGGCGAAATACAGTCGCTAGGTATTCAGATGTGAAAAGCAACAAAAATTATACTTAGTATCAAGAAAAGTCGCTTATTCAGCTCTCTGCAGCCTGGATTACTCTGCTGGCCCACGTGGAGTCTGTGCTGAGTAGGTACAAGCTGAAAACAGCGTTTACAGCGTTTTATACCAGGGGGCTGGAAAAAGCTAGAAACTGGCCCAAAACGACCAATAAACTACTAGTTACTGGCTGAAACCTCACAAAACTGGACAAAAGGCAGCTCAATGCTTCCCCCTCTCACTGGTAAGCAAGGTAACTTCCTCTCCCCAAATAAGGCAAGGAAACAGTACACAGGAACTACAACCAAAGCCCAGGAATCAGCAACTCTGAAACTGGACTAAACTAGTAAAGCAGGAAAAACAAGAGATATTTTTTCTTTTTTTTTTTTTTTTTCACAAAACAGGCAGAAAAACAGGTACAGCAAACACTTATAAATGCTATGAATCAGCTACTACAGCTTACACAGAAGAATTTGCTACAAATACAGTCAAATAGTAACAAACAAGGATTCCAAGTGCAATATTAAGTTAAATGCAGTATAAACAGCTTCAATGTAACAGAAAGGCAGGCGAAATACAGTCGCTAGGTATTCAGATGTGAAAAGCAACAAAAATTATACTTAGTATCAAGAAAAGTAGCTTATTCAGCTCTCTGCAGCCTGGATTACTCTGCTGGCCCACGTGGAGTCTGTGCTGAGTAGGTCTTAGGTTTATAGATTAGTACTAGGCTAACTGTCCTTGTGGACTATTTTAAGCCTAGACAATTAGCCCATGTGAGAATCAAACCCTGCACCTTGTGTCTGTGAGGTAAACACCTTAACCATTATGCCAACCTCCCACCCCCTTACTGTGACTGGTTGTTCTTTCCTTTTTTCTGGCAGGAAACCTGATAGATCTGTGGCAAAAGTAATGATACACAATGCTCACCACATAAATATTCTTGTAATACTTCTATTTTTATTTATTTTTTATGACAAACAACATGTGGATTGGGTGTCCTGTAGCAGCAAGTAGAAATACAGTACTGAGGCTGTTATATTAATGATTTTCTTCTCAGTGAATATTAAAAGTATAGATCCCTTTCATTTTGGGGCAGCAGGAGACATATGAAAGCAAATGACAGTTAAAGGTTCACTTCTGAATGATTATTGATATGGTTTGTTGAACAGAATAGTGTCTGTCAAAGAGCAACATGGCCATCAGTCTAGGAGAATTTGCATTAATTATATATATCATCCATTGCAGCAAGGGCCTTACCTTGGGGATATGTGGAAGAAAGTGACTAAAGGTAGGGCTGGAATAATACAAAAAGATTTACAGGAGACTATATCTCTGACTTTAAAGCATCTTACAAAAGGTAGATGTAGAATGCAGAAGAAAATATTTTCCAGGGGGCACTGGAAGCAGGTCTGGAAATCTTCCAGTAAACTGAGAACATGGCCCAAATATCTAATCAACAATTGAGAATTTTGTTTAGATGTTATCTTACACCTTACCGCTAATGTAAATCGGGCATGGCTCAGTTGAGTGAGTGCTGATGATGTGGTCAGGGTGAGGTAGACAATGTTCACATATTTTAGAGCTGTCCTAAAATCAGAGTGGTTTGGAATTTCTGTCTTTAAAGCTAGATGTTATTTTGCTAGATCTCTAGTGTTGGGTTGTGAATTTTGGATTTTTGTTATTTCTACCAACTTGAGTCTTGCTACTAGACAAGAAATGGAAGTCTGTTGGGCACTGGTGAGCACCATTAAAAATATGGATCATAGGATCATAGGAAGTTACTAGGCTATTGGCCCTGAGCCCCTTACAAGCCTAGCCATGAATTTAGCCCATGTTCTGACAAGTCAGTACCCGATGCCCCTGTCCAGTGGTGAAACAGGTGGAATCCTGGGGGTGTGTTTTCTGTTCCCCATCAAGTTATCCAGGTTGGGTTTAAAAAGGGTTAATGAGGTACTCTGCTTGACATGGAGAGGGAGTCTATTCCACAGAAAGTGGAGTCTCTGGGACACAAATCTGTTCCACCAACAAGTCCTGTTACCTGTTGATGTTACAGACTGGGTAGAGGTTGCAAGTGTGGGTTACTCGAGTGGAGCTTGACTTGCAGATATGCAGCAGTCTCATCAAGGTGGGATCAGAGATTGCTTTGTATGCCAGACAGAAGTCACCTCTGAGGAGTCTGTATGAGACCAAGTAGAGAGACAGGACATTTAGCCTATCTGTGTAGGGTAAATGTTTGATGCCTTGGATTCTCATGGTGAGGAACCTCTGTGGTCTCCCTAGCTGCTGCATGTGCTTTCTGAGGTACATGCTGAAAGGGGCACATGAATACAGGGATGTTATGACCTCTTGATTCTGGATGCGATACCTTTACTAATGAGGTGGGCCATGTAGAAAGCTTTCCATACAACGGAGACAATATGGTTGTCAAAAGTCTATTTGCTATCAACCATGTCCCCAAGTCCCTCAATACGGATTGCATGCTTAGGACCTTGTTACTGATGGGATAATTCATGGGGGAATCACTCTACTCAAAGGGGATGATGATGGATTTTTTGACATTCAGTTTGAGGCCATGTTTATGGCACCAGTCATTTGTTGGGGGTGAGACCCTTTTCGAGGATGTTCACATCACTACGGGAACTGATGACAGTGCCCAGCTTGCAGTCATCTGCAAACTTGGTCAGCCATTCCCCACTATTTTTGGCCTGCACCTCAGAAAAGTATTACAAACAGCAGAGGCTCCAAGAATGATCCCTCCGGTACACCACTCATTATGAGTCTACTGCTTGAGGTGGCTTCCCTTATTTTGACTAGGTGGGTTCTGTCAGTGAACCAGTTTGCTACCCAACTGGTAACATATGGATTGATGCCTAGTTGAGAGAGTTTATCTATTATATCCGAGTGAGGAATAGTATCAAAGGCTTTGGCCAAGTCAAGATAGATGGTGTGCACAGTCTTCCCCTCATCCATGGCTTTGGTGACTGTCTCAGAGTTGACCAAATTTAACAGGCATGACCTCCCCTTGACAAAACCAAACTATGTGGGATCAGGTGTTTGGAGGTTGCCACTGTCCTTGTTAATGAAGTCCATGATAATCCACTCTATAGCCTTGCAGATCAGGCTAGTTAGGCTGATGGGTCTATAATTTCCTGGATCAGTGGACGCTCCACCTTTGTGCAAAAAGATGACAGTGGCTGTCCTCCACTCAGCTGGGACAAAGCCGGTATGCAGGCTTTGGTTGAATAATATGCCTAATGGTGCTGCAAGTTCCTGCCTGAGTTCATGTAGGATGCAGCCTGGGATGATATCGGGTCCCATGGAGGCTGTATTTTTTGCCTTTGGGAGGTCAGTGATGACTTGCTCCTTAGAGATAAGGGGAGGGAGGCAAATGTTGTGGATGTCCTGATTTACTGATGCAGGGACAGATGGGGTGAAGCTTTCACCGAACCTGTCTGCCATGAGGTTGGGTATAGCTATGATTATGATTAGATATGGCCAGTTTGGACTCAAAGTTTGTTTGGAGGATTTCACTAGTGCTCTTATTTACTTGTTCAGGCTAAGGAGAGATTGCTTCCAATTAGGCACCTGCTCCTTCTTGGTCCTGGACAGCAATTTTTTCCTTTTATTATACAGTTTATTTATTGGAGATATCCACCAGACAGGTTTACTCTTCCTTGAGGAGGAGGATTTTGTCCTGCCCGGTATTCCTGATTCCATGCAGCTATATAAATGGTCATATAGTACCTTGGTGTAGGTTTGGACATATATTCCAGTTCCTTTGGAGGGGGCTGTGAAGCTGTTTATACCTTCCCTCAGGAGGTTGTAATCAGCTTTAGATAAGTTTTTTGTTTCTTCCTGGCTGGGGGGGGGGGGGTCAGGGGAGATGGTGACTTCAAAAGTAACTGAATCTTTGGTCATATCTTACCAGGAAGTATGACAGTGTAGGGATACTGCAGTGGTTACTCATGTTGGTTAATACCAAGTCTAAGATATTTTCACCTATTGGTGGTGTGCAAACCAGCTGGTCAAGACATTTGCATTGACAAAATCAAGGAATCTCTGGGCATTGGTGTTTTGGCATAAATAGTTTTTCCAATCTATGGTTGGATAGCTAAAGTTGCCCAGGATCAGGGTAGAGGGTTGAATCCTGATAGAGTTGAAGAGGTCCAGATAGGTGGAGTTGGCATCCTGAGTCAAAGTTGGGGGCCTGTAGCTAGCTATGATTTGAAAAGGGGTCTTGTCAATGGTTAACTGCACCTGGAGTGTCTCCTGTGTGTCATACTTTTTGGCCAGCCTGGAGGTGTGTATGTCTTTTATATTTATATATTGCAACTCCACCTCCTTTTGCTTTGCTGCCCACAGTTTGGGGTCTAAATGTATGATAGAATGAGTAATATGGTATGGCTGGGGTGCTCTCCGCAGCTTTGAACTAGGTTTCTGTGACTACACAAATGTCAGCATCTTCCAGGGTTAAGAATGCTTGCAATGAGTGCAGTTTCATGTTTAGACTTCTAGCATTTAGCAGCATGACCTTTAATTTGCATTTTGATGACATTTTCATGTTGGTAGGTTTGACCTCATGGCATTGCCTAAAACAGGAAATATGGGAGAGGCAACAGCTTTTGCCAGAAGTCTGAAGCCCAAGGGAGACAGATGCAGACCACCTTTGGGAAAGCATCATGGTTTGTCAGTCATGTCTTCCCAGGCTGACAAGTACTGGATCCCTTTGTAATGACACCAGAGACTAAGCCAATTGTTAAAGTCAATCATTTTCTCTTTGTATTGAGACATCATTCTGAGTGATAGTAGAATGCTGCTTAAGACTAGAAACACACCTGCCTGGGACACATATTCAGCGAGTTTGATCATACCTCTCTGAATATAGTCCAGGGAGGTATATCTCAAGTCATTCGCGCCAACATGTACTATGACAGGGTCATCACAGCACTTGTTGTTGCGAGACTTGAGTTCATGGGTGATATGGAAGATTCTGGCACCTGACAAACAACTAACCTTGACTTTCTCCTTATCCAGCCTGGTGAGCAGCACATCTGTGTGTCTCATAATGGAGTCTCCTATGACTAATATGTGGGATATATGTTTAGAACTTTATGGCTGTGATACACAGGTGTGTGGACTATGTGTGGTGTGGTGGGCAGTGGAGTTTGTGTGGGTTTTTGCCTTGGAGGTTCCTTTTGTTTGGGTATGTTTTTGTTGAGTACCTCTACATATTTGGGTGTGTGTTGTGTAGGTGTGAGTGGTGTTTGCATTGACAACCTTCTCACTGCCAGATATACTGGCTTGTGAGGGAGAGACCATAGACTCTAGGTTCTTAATACAATTGCATCTCTCACAAATTGCATTCCTATGTAATAGTAGTAGAGGGTTGTCCATGTACATGAGGCAGTTGTTACACTGTCTCAGGATGCCGATATCAACCAGACTGCCAGGAGAAAGTGTAGGAAATTTCCCATACATATTTGTCAGAATGTGAGAGTGGCTAGAGAGAGCTAAGAGGGTAAATGGTGGAAGGTCTAACAGTAGTACTACTAAGTGCTCACATAAGTTTTACTAAGAGAAAATTTGTAGTGGAATACCTCACAAAGGGTTCAAAACAGTGCAGCTGTGGTATGTGATGTGCAAACAAGCCCAAACCAGCTGAAACACTTGGTTTAAATACCACAAAAAATAGAAGATTCTAGTAACACAGAAATCTAGCCAATCCTGCTAGTCCCTGCTTTTTTTACCAATCAGCTTGTGCCAGACAAGATCCAGGCAGCCCTGCTACTCTCACTAGCAGAGGAGATAGGCCCCTACCAACACAAGATGGCTGTCAGAAACACAGAAGGCAAAAAAAAAAAAAAAAAAAAAAACGTTCTGGAGTCGTCAAACCTGTATCCAGACTATGCTATTCAATTTAAGGGTTAAGAACACAGTAAAACTCACAAAAAAGCACAGATTAACCACTTACAGTCAAAAACAGAACTCACAGTATGACAAAATACAGTTAAACAGTAATGAAATGTAGTAAAATGCAGTTAAAGAGTAATGAATTGCAGTTAATCAGTAAACTGCTTTAAAACTGTTCAAATGTGATAAATTAGCTCGCAATCCCAACAGTAAAAATCAGCTAAAATTAAGCAGAAATTCAGTAGAATACTGTCATCAATTTAATAAGGCTACTGACAAGCAGTAATAAATGCGGCAAGCTACTGACAAGCAGTGACAAATGCAGCAAACTAAATGCGGTTGAACACTTAAGCACAAGCAGCAAAATGAAGTAGGAAGAGGTACAATATATTTTTTAAGTAAAAAGTGAGGAGACAGAAGATGATTCAAGGTTAAGAAGCTAAAGGGGTGGGTCTTCACAACTGATCTCACTGTACTCAGTAGAATGAGCTGACGCAATGGGACTGGGAGGAGTGTCCAATATCAAATTTATAGTAGAGGTGGGGAACTCAAAAGCCACCAAGCTTTAACACCACAACAATAGTTCGGCAGGTGGGTAGGGATAGAAGATCAGTACAGAGTTAAGGACTGGATTCACTAAGCCTAAAAAAACAGTTGCACAGATTACACAGATATGTAGCAAATATTGATTTCTTTAATCAAAACTGCAGAAAACAGTTGAAAATAAGCACTTATCTTTTGTAGTTTCACAGCAGTTTTTGTAAAACAGCAGAGCAAGGGCAGAAGGTTTACTCACTGCAGCTTTGAGCAAATAAGCATACACTGATTTAAACACTAGCTATTTAAGGCAGAGAAACAGGAACCAGCCAAATTATCCAATCAAAATACAAAGCCCTGTAGAAGTAACTCTAGCCAGATCAGACCAAACTGAAACACCCTCACATGAAGAAACAGCTAAGCCTCTATAGACAAAAGATTTACTGCCCTACAAGCTCCAAAGGTCACAGACAATATTAGATTCAGCTCTATGGTAGTGTTTTTGCAACAAGTAAAATGAACAGAACAAACAGAGAAACAAGTGTGCAGAACACTGGAATGCAAAGAGGAGCCTTATAGAGTGGTATTTGGAAAACATTTGGAGGCACCTACTAGGGAACATATTTTTTTTCATTGTAAATGACATGGATAATCTCTCCCAGTAGTGTAAATATTTATTTGACTAATATATGAATGGAAACTAGTTCCTCCCTTGAATACTAGATATGTGTGTTTAATGGTAATTTTCTCTTTCCAGTATGTACAATTGTTTAATAATTGATTTACTGTGACTTCAATGAAACTTCTTGCTAGTTTGATGAGTCTAATTTTATATTGTCTTTTTATGAATGTTTTACCATGTATTTCTGCTTACATATGCCGATCAATAATGTTTATGATTAGAACAACTTGACTGTGATATTTATGTGATTCCTTCTCAGTCAAAGGTACTTACTGTACTATCTCAAAAAAGGGACACATTGCACTTGGTCATAATGTATGTGTTGTATGCTAAAGTATTTTAGTAGAAGTCCCTGACTTTTTTATTATGAACTGCATTCAGGGAACAGACATATGGCCTATTACATACAACTAACAAATCCAGCATTTCAAAGGGTTTACCCTGTCAAGTTCTAGCACTATACCTTGTTTCCAGTGGGAGTTCCTAAACCACTAATGCCCAGAATATATGTGTTCTCACTATATCAGAAGTAACAATTCTATACATTTCACCAAATTTGTAATTTTCAGTTGCAACATTCCATGGTAAAAGTGCTATAGTTTTAAGCAGATAAAGCTGTGGAGTCAAGCTCAGAAGTGTGCAGAACAGGAACGTCTTGCTTAAAAACTGTAGTCTTTGGTCTGTTTTGTAGCTGAATGCCATGCTATTAGCTGAAGGTTTTGCAATGAAATCTCAAAGAAGTATAGCCTTTCAAAGAGAGGCCTAGTGGCTTTAACTCATGTGCCTTTACTATCATAATCTGACATTTTGCATTACACTTGTTTTTTTTTTTCCTTTAGGCATGGTGTGATGAAAGTTTTCCTGAGTATTTCAATTGCAATCATAGTCAAAATATTACTTTAATAAAATGTCATTACATCAAAAGTAAAAATCCAATGTATTTGCCCTGAAGAGAGAAATTGTTTTGCTGCTGGACTTATGATCCCTTCTCTCCCAGTTTAGACAGATGGGCAGTAAACTTGTATACATGTGTCTTACTGCTAGAACAACCAGTCAAGTAAATTTTACATCTGCCAGTTCATAGTACATTACATTGAGGAACTAGGATATAATACTTTGTACAGTTGTACAAAGAAATGGTCCTTTATTCATAGGTACCAGCAGTAGTCTTATGCAGCCATTTGAATGGTCCCTCTCTCTCTAGACATATACAACACACACACACACACACACACATATATATATATATATATATTATATATATATATATATACGGATCTATGTTGTTATATCAAAAGTATGTTTAATCGAAACATACTACAGCGAACTCACTTTTGCGAAAGTCCATTTTAACAAAAATGCACTTTTGCAAAAAAAAATGCAAAAAAAACTAGAAAAATAAAACACTACTCATGTTTATGCAGGGGGGGGAGCCCCCCTGCTCCCCCCCCACCTTAATATTCTCACTCCAAGATCGCACTACAGTGGGGAAAATGGAATATTCCCTTATCACCACTGTACCACGATCCAAGCAACAGTTTGCTTAGTTGTACAATCAACAGTACATGTTGATGTACAACTAAATCTACATGCAAACTGCATATTGTTTTTTTTCTGTTTTTTGCGAAAGTGCATTTTCGCTAAAATGCACTTTTGCAAAAGTGACTTCACTGTAGTACGTTTTGATTTAATGTACTTTTGATGTTCAGACTAGGACCCATATCTATATCTATATATATATATATATATATATATATATATATATATATATATATATATATATATATATATATATATATATATATATATATATATATATCTTTGGGGTCCCCTTTGAATGGTCCACATTTCACAATGTCGACATTCATATGGCCGAGATCATATAATTGACATTTAAAATGTCAACCATGGGGAATCGGCATCTCCCTACAGTGCGGAATGTAAAGATTTCCACTTCTGCACTATAGTGCAATCTTGGAGTTGGTATATTTAAGTTCCGTAGGGTGTGGGGGGTGCAGCAGGATGAAGCCCCCCTGCTAGCAGCGTTAAGATAAGTTTTTTTTGTTTTTTATGTTCTACTTGTATGGTCGACATTTCAAATGTTGATCATATGGTCTCGGCGATATGAATTTCGACATTGTGAAATGTCAACGATATCAAGTAAACCCATATATTTATATGTACAACTTAGTATGTTTTTTCATTATGTACCAGAATCATTCAATTTATGTGTTCTTATGAAATGTGAACCAAAAATAATGTTCTTTTCTAAGAAAAAGGAGTATTTTCTATCTTTTTTATAGTTATACATAAATAATGCATATTTTGTGTAACTTGAAAAGCATGCCTACTTTTAAAATTCTGTTGCAGAGGTGTAGCTATCTCATTTTGCACCCTGTGCCATACCTCCAATGCTCTGCCACAGCTTTATGTTGAGGAGCAAAAGGAAAAAAAAAATATTTTCCTTGGACTTGATGAGCAAAAAAAAAAAACAAACAAAAAATAAGTCTTTTCTCCTTTTAAGCTGTAGCAAACTTCTTACTACAGTTTATGCCATACATCCACCATTACAACACTTGAATTTTGACCTTTAATGCAATACCAGCATTTATTTCTAAATGACAGTATGCGGTGAAAACTGATCAGGATCTGCCAATCATGCCCCCTGAAACTTTGTACTTAAGCTGGCTGCCCCCTTTGCCCCACCCTAGCTATGTCTTTGTTTACTGATAAACTTTGCCTAAAGGGTATTAAACTGTACAAAACAAAATGAGAGTGACATTGTTCAAAAGAATAATTTTAACCAGAAAATCAGAAAAAAATATTTTGAAGCAGTACAGAGATAATGTAATTTAAAATTCAGAGGAAATTCAAGTCAGAATGGCCTTTGCAAATTGTTATAGTGTTACAAGATAATAGACTCAGTGTTTGACATCTAGTATTTCAGTACATTTTACATACTGACATTTTCAATACTGTATGCTTCAGCCATATATGCTGCCAGGTTTTGGACATTTGGCCTTCTGACCTTGTTTTTTCTACAGCTGGTCTTTTAGCATTAGGGATTTAGCAATGCTCTCTTTGAACTAATGTGTATTCAGTATAAAGCTGATTAACTCCTCTATCTCCTGCTATGTTCATTATGTGCTGTGAAGATTAGATGTGATGTGTGATGTGATACTGACTGCCTTAACTGGCTGAGTGTAGCTCCATTTGCCTTGCAGACCATGTCATGCCTTCACAAAGATCACTTTGGACTAATTTACCTGTAAAGTTAACCAACACTAAGTAATTAAAATAAATAAAATAAATCTCTATCAGGGCACAACCTCAGTGAGAATGGCATAGCTATGTTTCCTGATGGTGGTATAAATGCCAGTATACATCTATCAAATGGAAGTTCTGCAACCCCCTTAACCCAGTCCCTATATGTTGATATAGTTGTGGTATCTTAGCTTGTACAACAACCATCTTGGAACACCTCTATTTTACAAGCCTCAAAACATATTAGTATATTTCCCTGGAGTAGCTGTGGAAGATTCAGAGATATAAACATGCAAGTCTTATTAAAATTTTTCTCCAGGAAAATATATACTGAATATGCTGGAAACTGAGGGACTATGTTTAAAACACACAATATAATGTGAAAATAAAATGATTGTTTTGCATTGGTGATGGAAAGTTATTATGTTGTTATACAGAAGTTAATATATTGCTTGAACAGTAATTGTCCAAGGCCCTAGTCTTGAATTTTGACTGTAAAGGTTTTGTCATTGAGATAACTTGACATCTAGTAACAGACTGTCACGAAGATGCCAAATAAGTGAAACTGGTTTATGAGAAGTGACTTACAATGTCAAAGACGCTTTCTACATAAAAAACAACAACAAAAAGTACACTTTTTACTTTGCCTTTGTCTGTTGATGGTGGTAATAGAAAGATTTATTATCAGTGGTCTGTTTCTGAAGAGACAGGAGAGTTTTAGAAAATAAGATGAAGGTTATTTGCATGCACAGGTCTAAATCAAGAAAAGTCAAGAGTAAGTTTCTGAATGACTTGTTGGAAAGTCTAGTAAGACAGAACATATAACTCAAGTTTTATAGTAACAGGTGTTTTTTGACATATTCTGAGAAAGATACTCTAATATTTCATTACAGGACCATATTCCTTTGAAGCAGGAGGCACACTTGGGTAGTCTAGAAGTGGACAATAGGTATGCATATTTTGCAGATATTCTGTAACTTTTTGGGTTTTTACATAACCCACCAACTAGCTATTATGCCCATGTTATGCCCTGGATGGAGAAAAAAACCTTGAAGTCAGTACTGAACGTAACTTAAGAAGTTTCTATTACTGAGTACAAACACACCATTTTAGCTGCTTCTTTGTTACATACCATGCATTTTTTCATATAAATTTGGTAAATATTAACAAATGCAGTATGGTATTACTACTTGCCTTATGTCCATTTGTTTTCTGCCTTCTGCATAACTTAGATAAGCATACAAGGCGGCTGCGGTGGTGCAGTGGTTACCGTTGCCACCTCACAGCAAGAGGCTCTCCGGTTCAATCCTCGGCTGGGGTGCCTTCTGTGCGGAGTCTGCATGTCCTCCCTATAGTCGTGTGGGTTTCCTACGGGTGCTCCGGTTTCCTCCCACATCCCAAAGACATGCTGTAGCTGGATTAGACACTCCAAATTGGCCCTAGGCATGAGTGCGTGTGTGTGCTTGTGTGTGTGTGTGTGTGTGTGTGTGTGTGTGTGTGTGTGTGTGTGTGTGTGTGTGTGTGTGTGTGTGTGTGTGTGTGTGTGTGTACGTGTGTGTGTGTGTGTGTGTGTGTGTGTGTGTGTGTGTGTGTGTGTGTGTGCCTTCTGTAGAAGGTTGGGCTCCAGGCTGGCAACTTGACACTGTAAAACTCCACAGCCAATCATGAGCGGACAGGTGATCTGCTGTGGTGCCCCCTAACCGGGAAAAGCCGAAAGAAGAAGAAGTGTAAGCCAACAAGGCCAATTCCCTAGGCTCTCAGAGATAACACATAACCAAAACAGTATCATCATAGTGTTGTTTGGCAGAAGACAGTAAGATAAATATGTGTCCAGTCGGTCAGGAAAAGAGAATGCATTCATCAAAGAAACATCAGTGTATGTGTGGGCAGTATGTCTCCACTGCAAATTGGAAATGTTACTGCAATTGTGCAAGCACTTTCAGAAGTATAAAATTATCTAATGTGAGCTGTACCTTTAATCAGCTAGAAATAGTCATAATCCCCTAATTCAATGAACTTAAAAGCCCACACTTTCCCATAGTATTACTGGACCTTTTACTGCTAGTAATTTTCCACAAATGCTTGTGCATACAGTAATGGAGAATCCTTAAAAGTAGGGAACAAAGGTTTTAATGTAATACATGTCCATAATAAACATCCTTAACATCTGCAAGATCAGAAATCACTCACCTGTGGCTGGTGGGTCTCTGGCCATAGTTTTCTGGCACTGCTCACTAAAGTTTTTCCAACTTTCTAACATAGTATCCAAAACTGAAGCTGTTAGTCCCTGCAATCACAAATAGGGAATCTGTTACATGGATTTGGTATTACCTTACACTGCACAATAGTTATTACATGTGTAAATACTTATCCAACACCATGTCAACATTAAGGAGAGGAATAAAACTTCTAAAGTACCAATAAACTAAACATTATTCAATTTTAAGGTTACAAATAGCTTATTGTATTTATATTATATGTATACCATTCAAATGTTATACATCTGTACCTGCATCATCAACTAGTTGGAACTAATTAATTACTCCAAACCAAGAAAACACAAATTTCCTGCAGAATAAGACAGCACCCACATAAGCATAATGTGGTAAATATTATTTAGTACTTAGCTAGTGCCAAAACACATACAAAAATGATATGTGAACATTGATGGACCATTTTACCAAAAATGACTTTTTAGGCCCAAGGGTGTGAGATCCTGAAGCATATTACTTTAAATGAGGAGGTGCAGAGAGCAGGTCTGACCCCCACACTTTTATTTATTCACTGTTTTACCAGGGCAGTGGACTAATCCAAGATCCCTTGAATAAGCAAATAAAATTTATATATAATAAAAGTATAGTAAAGTAGTATGTAGGAATACAAATTCATATAAAAATGTAATAATATATTAAATAAAAGCTTAATATTAGTAGGTAGCATGAGAACTAATCCATACAACAAAGGTAGTCATTCAAACTTCAGAAATAAAGCATTTCAAACATAACAGTGTACACTTTACAAAAAATAAAAATGTACACGTACAGAAGCTGCAAGGAGACTGTGAAGTATAAGAGGGGGATCTGCATTCATGAAGTATGGTAGGAAGAAGTACAAAGGGGTGGTTGAAACAGAAGCATGAGGCTTGCTTTGTGACTAACTAAAGTTGATTTTGCCAGACTGTGGTAGAGTTTTTAATATAGTGGATGTTGCTTAGGAGTGAGTCCCAGAGGGTGGGTACTAAAACTGAAAGAGAACACTCAGTTGAGCTAGATGTTCTGGTGAGAATTATTTAATTTTACATTGGGAGTGAAGTAGATAATATGCACTTTGTACAGAAGCTATGTGCTAGCAGGGGAGAGGAATTACGGTATAAGGGCTCAAAAGGAGTTCAGGCACTGAGGCAGTGGACATTTCCCTGTGGTAGACTTGGTTGGGGACACATGGCTGAAGTGACATACAGCTGCAGAACAGTATTGGTTGTTGTGAATTCCCTGTAGGCAAAGAGAAGCACACACTGCCTGTCCAACAACTTTAATATCCAAATGCATGAGAGCAGAATAAGTAATGAGAGTTGTGCTCGGTGTACGGTAAATACTTATGTGATTACAACTTGTAGAAGTGTGTGTTACAGTATGGAGGAAACCCTGCATGCTACTGTCACTTTTATGTTCCAGTATGCATTTTAGGTAATGTTCCCTAGCCACTGTGAAGGGGGTAGTGGTCCACACACACCAGTTATAAAGGCATTGTCCTTTGTGCACTTCACCGGCCAGCCTGCTGCTGATGCTTGCCATACTGCCTGCTGTCTCATGTTGCCTTGGGGGCCATGGACATTATTTTCCTCTTGTGCATTTGGCTATTGAAGTTGTGGACGTGGCACCACATTCTTCTCTTTGCCCACAGGGAATTCACAACAACATTATTTCTCTATAGCTGAATGTCACTTCAGTCATGTATCCCCAACCAAACACACCACAGGAAAATGCCTCACTACTTAAGCACCTGAAGCCATTCAAAAGCTATATAAGTGCAGCGTGCGCAGCGTGCTTATACTTCCAGAGCAGTGCGTGTTAAGTTTACTTCTTCTTGTACTCCTGAAATGCCATCAGTGTTTGAATTCAGCTATGTTGTGTTGCAGACCATCAAAATAACAAATTGTACCTGTGACTGCCAAATTGGCCTGGGTCATGGCTGAAAATGGTTTGTTGACAAGCCCACCATCTGGTTAACGAAGAAAACAAATAATTAAGGTTTTGTGTATTGGGTGGAGCAAGAGGAGATCTGCATACTCAAGAACAGGTAACCATTTATCTCTGGGAATGGAGTGGTGCTCTGTTCTTGGTGTGAGAACAATAAATGTACATATTCTACTTGAAACATTTCTGTTTTTTTTTTCTTCTTTTTTATATAAAGATGTAATCAGAGAAAGGGCATATTCAAGTAAATTGTTAACAGCATTTCTGCCTTTTAGAATTATTTTGCAGCAACCATATAAAGTAGAGCTAATTTTAGACATTAGATTATTTGTATGAAATGGCAATTTAAGTATCGGTCAAGTAAAACACCAAGGTATTTAAAGAAATAGACTTTTTTATAAGGAGGTGTGTGGTTGGTGGCAGATGTTTTAGCTTATTAGGGGCATCTGAAGAACACATATATATATATATATATATATATATATATATATATATATATATATATATTTTTTTTTTTTTTTTTTTTGGTAAGCAGTATCAGAGGTTTGTCCTTCAGCCATGAATGTTATTTGTAAAGACTGATTTAGAGTTTAGAAATACAGATGTATAGTTGGAGGCTGAGATAAAGAGTGCAAGAGGTTCTCCAGTTTGAGTCTTGGCTGGGGTGCCTTCTGTGTGGAGTCTGCATGTCCTCCCTGTATTTGCTTGGGTTTCCTCTGGGTACTCCAGTTTCCTCCCACATTCCAGGGACACGCATCTGGCGTGTTTCTCCCCAGGCCTCTACTGAAAATAGGCTCTGTCCTAGTCAGACTTTCCCGGTCAACAAATGTTAAATAAATAAATAGGTCAACATCTTAAAGTATGAGGTTAGTTTCTTTAGGGTCAGAAGGAAGATAATTGATGACTGCACTGAAGAGGATGAAGACTATGATGGAGACTTGTGAGACTTGCATTATAATATTGTATGTGAAAGAGGATGTGTTAACAGTTTTAACTGAAAAGGCTCTATTTGTAAGGTAACTACATAACTATTCAGGCAAGAGGAGAATAAGCTGGTGTGGACAAGCCTGTAAAACCAGTTTTGTATGATTTACTGAGTCAAAGGACTTAGTGAAGTCAGCAAAGAGGGCTTCTGATAGGTGGCCTGTGCTAGTGTTTGTAAAGTATTACATTAATTAAAATGGGTAGAGCAGCTTGAGATACTGTTTTATGTATTTGTATGATGAGATAATAATATACAGGTGGAGGCATTCAGTCAGCTACTTGGCTCTAGACGGAGTTTTCAATAAGATTTCTTAGGCGAGGAGGAAGAGTTATTGGGAGATATCTGTAGAAGAGGAAGGTTTGCTGCATTCAGAGAGTAATGAGGAAATCAGCAAACTGGTTGATGAACCAGGGAAAGATATCACACAAGTCCGCTAGTCCACATGTGCACAGAAAGAGCAGTAGTTTTTCAATGTTTGTTGGACACATTTTGTATAAAAAAATGAAGAAGGTAGAGTTCTAGTGAAGTGAGGTTGGAACAGTTGTCCTTTAGTACCCTGACGCAGATCTTGTATGGAGTAAAGGAGTGAAGAAGTTTGGTTGATTTAGAATGACCTGTTAGCTACTGACTTCTTTCTAGACGTTCTATTAGTTTATGAAACTTCAGAGATCTGATCATAGTCTTTTATCATACATGCCATTCAGAGCCATTATGGTTTACTGTCATGCTACAATACACACAACAATCATCAAATGCCCCTGCATCCAGATCTGACAGCATTAAAATCTACAATACACTTTATACTGTTGCATATACAAAAAGTATGGTCGAGTGCAATTTCTAACAACTGTCACAGCTGTTGATTATTCAGAGACCTTGTCAGCAGATGAAGCACTTTTAGTACCAACATTAAAAGTAAACCCACTAAAACAACTTTCAGCAACGATGGAAATGTCTGTTTTTTTCCCACTACTGTGTGTCCTTGGAACAGGTGCATATAAGTCCAGGGTGGGGGGATATACCCTCACAAAAAAATAGCTTACTCTGATGTTTACTAAAAAATGGTTTCAACAGGTTGGCTTTGTCATATCAGCAGCGTGCAATGAGTGAGTTATCAGTCTGGTGACATGAATGCATTATTCATAATTATACTTCTGGCCAGTGTCAGTGTGGCAGCATTAAAAGTCTTAAAGCTTTTGGAGATATAAAAGGGTAATGGGTCATACAGGGGGCACTGTATTAGAACCATCAGTGTTTTTATTTCCTCTGAGAAGCATGAATTTCATAGGATTTGGGTACTGTATGTCAGAAAATGTTTGCAATCTTGTCTGCAACCAGATTTTTTTTAAGACTTCATAATTATATCTGGGTATTGCCAAAGGTAAGTCTTATTAAACAGATGAAGTTTAACTTTATTTACTTTAGTTCTTTTTCAAAAGGAGAATGCAGCTTTTGTGCTATACTGTTTGGGCCAGGTTTTGGGAAAGCTTTGTGGTAGGATTAAAATTAATTAAAAGAAATGAAGAATGATTTATATTTGCCTCTATTTTTCTCCAGTCAGTATGTTCTATATGTGTAGTCTTCAGAGTATTATAGGCTTGCGGGAGTAGCAAAAACAGTGAAATGCTGTTAATCTAAAAACTTCCTAAGATATTTATGTTCCCAAATTAAAATAATTAATTTTATTTACCACTTCATATACAAATGAATTGGTGTCCATCTTAGTGCATAGGTAATAGTGAACTGTCATAGTAAATTCTCTTACTCTACCTAAATTTTTAACACCTTTATTAAATTATTACTCAAAACCTATGCAAAGATACATCAACTGTAAAGAAAACAAATAATGTAAAAATTTTTTTCATTTAAATACAATATACATCACGTATATTTTTTTTCTACTATCATCAGTCCAACATTACAAAAATTGCTGAATTCCTACCTCCCCTTAAACCTCAGTCTACCTCCTCCTCTTGAACATTATTATACTTGTATTGTTGACACAATTTCCGTTTACTTCTATGTAACTTGATCCTACTGTTTTCTAAAGGACCCTCTTCCAGTTATTGTATCTGTTTTATAATATTCAGTACTTCAAGTACAGTTGGTGTAGACTTTGATTTCCATTTTCTAGATACTACTTTTTTGGCAGCCAAAAGAATTAAACTTAATAAGGCCTTACTATGACTAAATAATTCAGATTCTGTATCCCAACTAAAAATAAATAATTTCCTTACTTACAGACATTTGCTCACCCAATATTTCTGATACAGTACTCTGTAGAGAATATTTTAAAATTTGCCAACTCAAAACTCCAAAAACATATGTTCCCAGTTACCTCTTTCTTCTCCATCACACCTACAGCATTTAATATCAACAGGAGGAAAAATTCTTTGAGGTCTGCTGGGGGTACCAAACTACGTATGCAAACACCTACAAGCAAAGATCCTAAACCTTCTGGACTTGGTTCCATACGTGGGAGACATACATATGTCTTTCCATTGTTTTCTTGTAAATTGCTTTTCCATTCTCTCTTCCCAATCTTTTCTAACCTCCTCTGATCGATTCTTACAGTTATCATGCTATATTTTATACCCTACTAATTATCCCTTTTTTAACGGCTGCTTCTATTCTAGATTCAACTAAAAACTCTACCAGAGCAGGCCTTTCACTTAAAATCCTTCTATCCCTTTCTCTTTGCGAGATCAAGCCCTGGTTGGGAAGGCAGTCTCTAATCTGCAAACCAAATGTCTTCTTGGTCACATCCCACTGTATTACCTTTCTTGCTTGAGTTATTTGCTCCCAATATTTTGCCTCCTTTGCCAGGTTTTGCCAGTAAATTCCAGCCCCCTCTAGCCTATTTTGTGCACCCCTCCTTGTAGTCATCTCTATTGGCAAAATCTTCTTTTTGTATTTCTTGCATTGGTTTAGTTCTTAGAATACTTTCTGCTACTTTATGAATATAATATTCTCTGTGGTTGTTATTATTCTCCTTAAGGATCTGCATCCTAAATCCCACGCTCTCTCTCGCTATTTCTGGAACTTCACCCTTGCCTCATCCTCATCCCTTTCCACTTTGAATTATAGACTTCTGCTTGTGTTATGTATATGAACCTTAACTGTGTAGAGCTAAAATTATATTCAAATAAACCACTTTGTTTTATTGGATTAGCTTATCCTAATTAACACTTGCTCTCTTTTCCTCCTAGATTACTTCCTTCAATTCTGTATTAATTACTGTTCACAACTTCTCCTTGGGTTAACAAAAGTACACCTGACCTGTATAGAAGACAAAAGGGACTAAGAAACATTTCCACTGCTTCTATCTTGCTATCCAAATTCATAAATAAGAGTTTCCATTTTTCAATTTTTTTATTATCTTTTGATTACTCTCTTCCCACTTCCTTAGCTGTCATATCAGAAGCCTTTTTAATCCATGATCCTAAATATTTAATTTATCATGTTCCCATAAATATGGGTATTGCTAAACCAATTTGTGTGTAGGTACCTATATCTAGATTATTTACTGAAACCCGTAGCCGAGAAAAACAGATCATATATAAAAGATTCTATGCACTTTTTGAGAAAATATTAAACATTATAGTTGAAGCTGACAGCATCTTAATATCAATTGATGTACAGTCATTATATACTGTGCTTCCTCACAATTACTGCATAGACACAGCTGTGGATTCTTTTAGAAGACACCATAATGTTATACAAGCACAGCTAGAAAAGTTAAGTAAGCTCATTATTTTGGTACTGGATTTTAATTTCTTTACTTTTAAGTAAAAGAATAGAATAGCTATGGGGGAGGCGATGGTGCCCAGCTTAGCCAGCATAGCCCTGGACAAGTTGGAGGAGGATTTTGTGTTCACCAACAGAAATTTCATGTACCACATCTCATGTTATTTTAATTTTATCGACTATATTTTTATTGGATGGAAAATTGACACTTTACAGCTGTAAGAGTTTATCAGGTACCTTGGTCTAGCTACTACCTTCCTGCATTTCATCTCCTCGCACAGCTCCGGATGAACCATGTTCATAGACATGCTATTCAAATTGCAGAAATTAAATGGATTATAAAATTAAATGCTACTAAAAAGCTAGGTTTCAATGGCACTTTTAAAATATTTTATCATCTCTTAAAGCAAGATGATTTGTTTAATAATAGGTAATTTTGTGACATGTGACTAGTTGTATTTAGTATAACAGGGTAAAGTGGTTTTAGAGACTTATTGTATTACACATGAAGAAGTAAGAATGTGTGAAAGCACTTGTGAATTTTTATTCCAATAAAGGTTTGAACTCTATATCTTGTCCACTATTGGAGAGTTTGCTTTGTGGATACATTTTCTTTTGAGTGGTTTACTCCCAGAAAACTGAACTTTGGTTTGACTATGAAATAATAATATTTGATTACAGCATTTATAGGAAACCTTCCTTTTCTAAGAGTTACTTGCAACTTATCAGTGCCCACCTTTACTAACAGAAATGAAACTTGGTTAAAGGACAATTTATTAGACTATGTCAAATTATTTCTAATGATAAAATTCATAAGACAGAAGTTGTAAAATTGAAAGAGATGTTTATAGAATGGAACTATCCACCTAATTTGATTGATGAGTAATTAGGAAGTGTAGCAGGGTAAACAAGGGAGGTTTTGCCATATTTTAAAGAAGTAGGAACACCAACAGAACAATAAGGATGTCAGTAAAAATTGCAGCTACAGTACTAAACATGACATAAATAGTAATAAAATTAGAAATACAATGTATAACAATTGGTCTGGAATTTTTGGGGGCTTTACCCTGGTTGATAAGTTAGGAGTAAGTCCAAGTTTTCTATATAAGAAGGTAAAGAATTTGAAAAGTATATTACAAAAGAGCACTGAAGTCTCATTCCTGAAGCATAAGTATGGGATGAAAAAATGTGGGAAATGTGCACAGTGCCAATATATATTGCAGGGAAAGAACATTACCACTGGGGCAGTTCCTGGGGTGTTGGGGGTAAAAGGAAAATACAATTATAATACCTCTGGGGTGGTTTTTGTGGTGCAGTGTTCTACATGTGGAACATTGTGTATAGGAAAAACAAAGCATGCCCTGAGACTCAGAATACATGAACATTTATATTCCATAAAAAGGAAAGATGAACAGAATGCTTTATATAAGCATTACTTGAATGTAGGAATTTTAATAAACTTTTGTTTTTTATTTTAGAAAGGGTGGTATATGATGAGGAGGGTAGAAATTGGGAAGTCTACTTAAAAAGTAGGGAAATGTACTGGCAAGCTTTGTTGAATGCTGTTCAATACTCTGGTATCAACAATAAAGTAAGTATTACTAGTGTATGGATCCAGTAAGATTTGTAGTAGAATATTTTGAGATTCAATGGATTTTTTTCATTATTGTTCATTACTTTTTTCTGTATTTTAAGGACATTACTGTTTTAGAACAAGGAGGATGGAAAAAGTTAATGAATGTTTAAAGCTGCATATTTGAATGTCATTCATTGAAAGATTGATGATTAATTAAAATGAGAATTTATAAGGGTGGGCTTCATTTAACTTTTATTCCTATGAAGTTCTTGTACTAAAACAACAAAAGCACTTCATCTTTTCTAAATAAAGTGCAGCAATGTGCTGACTAGCATGTTTTATTTATTTAGGTCACATTTCGCTGGTGTAGGGTTTATGTTTGATCATCACATTATGAAGTGGGCCATTCTAGCCACTTACTCTCATCTCCCTTCTCAGGCTCCTTCACATTATAAGATGATCCTGAATGGACTGTCAAGGATTTATCGGTCTGCACCATAGATTTGGAGGTCCAGTCTTTTTTCCCCACCCTTCCAAAGACCAAAAAATACCTCAAGCAACTATACAAACTGTTGTCTTTTGCAGGACTGTCCTGTGTTAGCCATGGTTCAAAATTGCAATATTGCATTCTAGGGGACATCCAACTATAGAAGCTCTAGACAAGGACCAATGTTTATCTTTGGTAGATAATCCTAATATAAAGTTATTACTCATGCTGCAAGATCCTATTATTTATACATCTCTGATTATCATGAATTATCACACTTGTATTTTTAGATACTCACTTAATGAGAATGACTCTTTCTACTGCAATTTTGTACCAGTATATGTGCAGGCAACAAGTATGTCTATTGTTTCTTTTACCTAATGGGAAACTGTATGTCCATCAATGTTTTCATGAATGCAGAAAAAAACAGTGTCTTGGCAATACTGTGCTGGTATTTACTTTCAATTATACCATGATCCCCCCCAAAACGTGCACGCTGATTGGCCAGCATGCCCGTTGTAAATCGAGTTATACTAATGGAAAAAGGTCCGGTCGCCCGGACTTTTTTCCATTAGTATAACTCGATTTTTTAAAACACTGTCTCGCTATGTTAAATGGGTTTAACATAGGGATACAGCTTTAAAATAAGCAACGGAGATCTCCGTTGCTTATTTTAAAGCTGTCTCGCATGTTAAACCCATTTAACATAGCGAGACAGTGTTTTAAAAAGCAACGGAGAAAGCAAGATCTCCGTTGCTTTTTAGTGTCTCGCTATGTTAAATGAGTTTAACATGGCGAGACAGTTAAAATAAGCAACGGAGATGTCCGTTGCTTATTTTAAAACTGTCTCGCCATGTTAAACTCATTTAACATAGCGAGACACTAAAAAGCAACGGAGATCTTGCTTTCTCCGTTGCTTTTACAACTCTGATGTACTGCGCGGCGCGCAGTACATCAGAACTGCCGGATGCCAGACATCTGCGGAAGGGCAGTAAACAGACATTATACTATGCCATTATTTAAGAAAAGTAATAGTTTCTTTTCTTAAATAATGTCATGGTATAATAGCAATAACCCACTTCTGGGTGTGGGTAATGCAAAATTTACCCACGGTTGGCTTTGTTTGGTCCCGAGGGCGAACCACGCCAACCGTGGGTAAATTTAGCATTACCCACACCCAGGCATGGGTTATTGCTATAATAAATTGTCATTTGCTTTCAGTCCTATAAAAATTAGCTATAGCTCAGTGGCAGCATAACTATCTCCTGAAAGGAAGTGGGATATGTGGCTAATAAGAGACAGAGGAGATTCCAGTGCAGTATTATGTGCAAGTACACACCTGAAAACTGTGAGACAATGAGCAATTCACCTAACCCGACACTGTCCCAGGTCACCAATGAAAAAGCACACGTGTGCAGTGTGCTTAACTGACTAACAATCAAATATATAAATTATAAAAAAAAACACTACAGCCCACTGAAACAATTTTGCATATACAAAACCAGAGGAAACAGCAACTTCTGTTCCTGTAGTTGGTACACTTAAAAAAATGGTACTTATCTACCTCTGATTTGTGAATTCAGACTGTGCTGTGCTCCTGAACACCTGATTGCTCATAAAATATACATTTAAGCAAACATGTTATACTAGTGCCACTGACCCTATTAAAACTAGAGTTTACTCTTACATTGCTATTCCACGACTTCTGTTGCCTGCAACAGTTTGCCATGAATGTCACAACAAATGGATTGATGCAGTAGTCAGTACTGGAAGATCAATGCAATTGCCATTCTTAGTAACATCGTTTTGATCTTTCAGCACATAGAGCTTTGGCATGACAACATTTTCAGCTGGTCAGTGGGTTTCTGGCACAATACTGAGCACCTGTAATTACTAAGGTACAGTTACAGTCCACACAATTACAGATGTAGGGCAGTTCTTAAAATGCCGTGAGATAAGGATGAAGAATGACCTGATGTAATAGTCTGCTGCTATGCATGTGCTTTCAACACAGGAAGTAGTTAAGGAACTCCTGTCACTGATGGGAAGTCATTTGAACAACTGTGCTCAATTCTGGCAATCGTATTTAAATTGGATTTAAGAGTGGACAGATACAGATTCAAGGTTGGGGAACAAAGACCACTGGAAATAACATATCAAGGAGCCTGAACAGTAAGGAGAAAGCAAATCAAGAAAGCAAGTATAATCCTCTGAATGTTTACCATTGTCAAGGTAATGAGTAGATTATATGTATATAGTCAAAACACATCAAATAACAGTGCTTAGACTAATTTCTGTACATAAAACAGTATAAGAAAAAGGAAATTCTTTTTTGCTTCACGCAGACAACAGCAGCAATACAGACAAAACCAAGTATCAGAATGAAAATATATATTTAAACGATAATGTTATCCATCAAAATAGTGTGATTCTAATTAAAATGTTTTTCAGGGATGAAAAACACTGAAATCACAAAATATAGAAAAGACATTTGACTGAATGAAAAATGAATATTTGACTGAAAAGATTATAGTGGTTGGTGCATATCTGCAAGTGTTTGCAGGTTGGGGTTACGGTAAGGGTTAGGTAATGTGACATATTTACAGTTTTGTATGTTTGGTGTTGTGTGTGTTCTGTGTCCTTCTGTCTTGAGTAGTGGTACTGTTACAGAAATGTGTTTTAGGAATGCAATTTGTAGGGTTAGTGTTAGCACACATGAGTAAGCTGGTGCAAAGTTTTATATATTTCATGACAAACAGCATAATAGATGACATAGCAGAAATTATTGCTCAAACTTTAACTCATGAGACTGCTATACTAGTAGATGTGGCACAGCTATATAATAAAGACAACAATGAAAAATTGTTTAGTTCTTAAAATTGTTACTGTGATTTACATGAACACATACATGTATATCACATATATACAGCCAAAATTGCCTTCATATTTCTTCAAAATGTAGTATCATCATTTAACAGCACTTAGCAATGAAGAACATCCTAGTATCCAAATATTAGTGGGCATTTTGATTAGTCTAATACACTGTCAATATTCGCCCTCCATTTCCCCTTTCTACTACCATCTGCTTTCCTCTTTGTCCCACTCTTGCATATGCTCTCCTACTTCTCACACTAACAAATTAACATTTTGTTACCCTTCATTAATCTCCCCCTCTACATCTAGTATCCATTCCCATCTTATTTACCATATCATCATTCTAGAACCTAAGCACACTTTTATTTAATTTGAGATCTCTTCTTGACCTCAGAATTTCAACATCCAGTTTGCATCCTGCCCTTCTAATAAATCCAGTCATCTTTCCTGTTTCCCCCTTCTCCTTCCCTGTGGCTTCAAACCCGTCCCCACCCATAAACAAAAGGCCTACATAATTCTGTCTTCCTATTTTATCCATATTTCCAAATTAACATACCATATCTTTTGACTATCCTTTCAGATCCACCACATATGACATTGATTACCTGCATGTTGCCACACATCCAACAATTCTCATCAGCCTACCACCCATCCTTATAAACCCTCAATGGTATTTTATACCACACATGGAAGAACAACCAGTGTGCTTCATTTTCATGAGTGCAGATCTAATCTTCCTTTGGTAACTTCCATACTTCCCACAAGGCATTTTCCCTGTATAGCTCACACTTCTTCATTTGCCAGTCTCTTATTCTTCTCTCTCCCTCCCTCTCCTGCCTTACATTCCCCCAAAGCACTATATACAACTCCTATTACACTTCTTTGGATCATAAACCAATCTCTGTTGCTATACTGATCTTCCATTTCCCTCCTGTCTCTCCTTTACCCATCTCTCATGTACCACTCTTTTATTTTTTCACCAAGCTCCTATAGTAAAGACAATCACCTGATTAAACTCTTTGAACTCTGCCTGCTCATTTAATTCTTAACACATCTTGTTATGTTCTCTAATCTTTTCTGGGGCTATTGTAAAACTTTTTTTCTTCAAGTCCCATTCCTCCCTTCAAGGTCTTTAATCTGTACTCCTAGTGCACTTCTCGAATAGCTATGTATAGCAGTAGCTGCATCTGAATATGTCTGATCCATGTGCTTGAAACGTATTACTAATCATCACATACTAGACCTGCATGTGAAATAACCACAACATTTAACCATGCCTCTATCTTTGTTAGCAATAATTAAATTCAAAACATGAGAATCATTTTGAAAATAATATTTTAAATTTTTATTTCTATAAGAAAGCATTGGCATTTCAGCTGCTATGTTAAATAAACTGCTTTGCCCACTACAATCTTCCCAGTTGTCATGTAGTAGATTATTAACTAATTCACTGTGTGCAACAAATATTTTAACACAACTAATCATAATTTGATTTTCATGTTTTGCCAACAGAAATATTAGCTCTAATTGGAAAAAATAAAAATAAACGAATCCATGAGCTGAATCATTCTCACAACTTTAAAACAGAAACTCCATGAATGAAATCCATTTTGTAGATATATCTGCAAACTGTGCCACTAAGCTACCTCAGCCTTCATATCAAACATGTACAAAAGCCACCAATCTTAGACATCTTAGATGACAAAGGAATCAGTTGCTGCATGTGAAAAACGTAATAAGCCAGCCCGAACCGGTGATCACAGTAAATGAAATATAATCCATGCATACAACTGAACTGTGGTAGAAACAAGTACCCTAAAACATGAGTATGCTTTCTTACTGACATGAACTACTGCTTCAGAACAAGAAAGAATATCACGTAGACTATTACATAGATTTTTTACATTAATACTGTTAATCACAGAATCCAAAAACATTAAAAATCAGTGTTACAACGACTTTAAGAGGGAAAAAAAGAATAAAGCAGCAGTTGCTAGTATTATCAAATAACAGATAAACATCCACTTTGTCTACTTTTAATATCTTAATTTCTGTATTGATAAATATTTAAACCTCAGTAAGTGTTCGTCCAACATTCTTCCAGCATACCTGAGAGAACAATAATCCAAGCAGGACGGGGAGCAGACACACCTGGGACATCCCTCTCTGCTACTGCCACAAGTCATCTGGAGTGGCTCTCGGTACGCTGTATCCTCTCTCTTCAGAACCTTGGCAAAGAAGTACAACAGCCAGTGTCACACACATCGATAGCAGATCCTGTAAAGGGAATGAAAACACAGGATAAAATGCTACAGGAGACAGAAATGAAATGATACAACCTCACCAGGTGCACATAAATGTCACAGGAGACAGAAATTAAACAGTACTCACTCAGCAGGTGTACATAAATGTTATAGCAGACAGAAATTAAATTATATATAAATGTTACAGAAGACAGAAATTAAATGGTACTCCCTCACCAGCTGTATGTAAATGTTACAGGAGACAGAAATTAAACAATACTCCCTCGGCAGGTGTACATAAATATTACAGGAAACAGAAATTAAACAATACTCCATCACCAAGTGTACATATATTTTACAGAAGACAGAAATTAAATGATACATAAATGTTACAGGAGACATAAATTAAACAATACTCCCTCACCAGGTACACATAAATGTTACAGGAGACAGAAATTAAACAGTACTCCCTTGTCAGGTATACATAAATGTTACAGAAGACAGAAATTAAATGGTAATCCCTCACCAGGTGTACATAAATGTTACAGGAGGCAAAAATTAAACAATACTCCATCACCAAGTGTACATATATGTTACAGAAGACAGAAATTAAATGGTGCTCCCTCCCAGGTATACATAAATGTTACAGGAAACAGAAATTAAACAACACTTCCTCACTAGGTGTACATAAATGTTATAGGAAACAGAACTTAAACATACTCTCTCACTAGGTGTACATAAATGTTACAGGAAATAGAAATAAAAAAGTACTCCCTCATCAGGTGTACATACATTTTATAGGAGACAGAAATTAAACAGTACTCGGTCACCATAGGTACATAAATGTTACAGGACTCAGAAATTAAATAGTACTCCCTCACCATAGGTGCATAAATATAGCAGGAGACAGAAATTAAGCAGTATTGCCTCACTAAGTGTACATAAATGTTACAGGAGACACAAATTAAATGGTACTCCCTCACCAGGTGTACATAATTGTTACAGGAAACAGAAATTAAACAATACTCCCAAGCCAGGTGTACATAAATCTTACAGGAAATAGAAATTAAAAAGTACTCCCTTGCCATGGGTAGATGGATGTTAAAGGAGACAGAAATCAACAGTACTCCCTCACCATTGGTTCATAAATGTTACAGGAAACAGAGATTAAAATGCATTAATTCGCCATGGGTACATAAATGTTACATGAGACAGAAATTAGGCAGTACTCTCACGCCAAGTGTACATAAATGTTACAGGAGACAGAAATTAAATTGCACTCCCTCACCATGTGTACATAAGTGTTACAGGAAACAGAAATTAAACAGAACTTTGTCACCATGTATACATAAATTCTACAATCCCCATCAAATGTATGCAAACACTACTCCAGCTATGTATGCCATAAAGAATGCACTTACACCAAATTTATGCAAAAAATATATATTTTCTTACACTTTATGGAAAGAAGCACTGCAGAATAAGACAAATACTAAATCATGTATATATGGGTCTCCTACAGAGGATCAAACTTTAAAAATTTTTAATTTCATATGGCCAAGACCATATGATCAAACTTTTAAAAGTTTAAACGTTCTGAACACAGATCTCCATTCAGCACAGAACTGGAAGATTTCTATTTTCCTCACTGTAGTGCGATCTCGGAGTTGGTATATTTAAATAGTAGGGGGTGTGGGGGTGCAGGGGGGGCTTGCCAACCTGCTAAAAATTTTCAGGACAATTATTATTTTTTTTTTCCTATTTTATATCAGATGCTCAAACTTTTAAAAGTTTGATCATATGGAGTAGCCCACCACCTAGCTTGTTTTATACTATGCAGTTTCTGTTAAGAGGGTAAGTACTTTTTAATCAGACTAGGTGGGGGGCTGTGCCCCCCACACCCACCAACTATATATTCTAACTCCAGGATCGCACTACAGTGGGGAAAAGGGCATATATACTGTCACTACTATTTTCGGTGAAATGAAATTCGGCGAAATGTGTTTTTGGCGATTTGGTCTTGGTGACATGAAATTCGGCAAAATGTGCTTTTGACAAAATGAACCAGATCCATATATATATATATATATATATATATATATATATATATACATACATATATATATATACAATATATATATATATATATATATATATATATATATATATACATACATATATATATATATATATATGTAAATTATATATATGTCGGGATTAATGAAAATTAAATTGTGGTTAATATGCAGCACAAATATGCCGGGGACACAGCTGCTCAATGCATAAGTAGATTTGCTAGTAGCATAGTAGAAATCTCTGTTATGTACCTCCCCACTCACACTGCAGCTGGAGCAGTGTTCCAAATTCAGTGCACGGAGTGCAGACTCCTGTCCTCCTCAACCCATATGTTTAGGTTGATTCCCCAGTGAAATACTGGCACTCAAAATGCTGACATTCTGAAAACAAAAAAGACTGAAAGTCCCACAGAAGTACCTTGAACATCGCTCTTCTCCTTTAAACTTCTTTTTTTTTTGCGGGGGCAAGCACTCCTGCACTCCTCACTGGTGGGCAACATACCTCTCAACTATACAGATTTTTGCCTCATATTTTTGGCCCGTTTTTCCTAAACTTGTGGTTTTCTGGCAAGTTAGTGGCAAATCATTAAAGATTGAAGTTAGAAAATAATGATAGACATTTGAGTTTTAGACTTCATACCCTTCAGAAAATGCATGCTAATGCAAAACCTGTTATTCTATCAACTTTTTAAGTTTGTAGGAGCAATATATCAAATGTGCCCCAATTTGTGGGTCTCTATCCCACTTTTACTTACTGCTTTGTCCAGATTTCTTGTTCTAAGAGGTTGAGAGATATGGTGGCCAAGCCCTCCACACCACATGAACATACCTCACAGAAAAGGGAATATGCCAAGAAATGGCCATCTAGGACTTGCCATACCTCAAAGAAGAGGAATATTCCAAGAAATGGCCATCTCACACTTGGTATATGTAAGTCTGCTTTTTCAGCCAGTCAGTCCCAGTGTTTTGGGACACGCTGTAGCGGATCTTGACATTTGAGATGGTTAAGGTCCTTCTCATACATATCATCCCTTTAAAATGCAAGGCTAGATTTGTGTCTGGGATCACTGCCTCCAGCATCCTTCTTGTGAAATAAATGTACAGCTTATATTGAGATTTACAGCCCCTCTCCCACAGTGTGGTACTTGTCAAATCTTTGTAATATTTTTGCCTCAGGTAAGCCACCCCCCTCCCCCATTCCCTGTGGCACAAATCATAAATGTAATGGTCTACAATAGCAGTAAGCTCTTTGATGTAATACTAAACATAAATTTTCAAATCCAGATAACTGGCTGGGAGACTTTAAATTTATGCCTGGGGTACCTAGAAGATCTTTTTACCAAGGGTAACTAATATACTAATATACAACAATAAGAGATGCAATGAAAACAAAAACAAAATTTGGTGGCTGAACGAGTATATCAGGGTAAAACAGCACAAAACTAAAATGGCCACTGAATAATACATGATCGTAAACACCATAAACTGCGTTTAAAACAAAATCATTTATTGGGACAACACAATAAAACAGGTAAGCGCTTTCACCATCAGCTGTATCAAACCATAAATAAACTAGTTAAACTAGGTAAACTATTTAAATACCATTTCAATTAACTCAAATCTAACCATAAAACAAGATCAGTTAGTGATGTATACAAACATCATATCCTGTTAAATATCTAAAGTACCGTATGTACACAGTTACCAAATATTCTACAACATAATTACATTCAAGCTGTATCTACACAGCTGTATCTACACAAACACTACATTCTACATAAATATTAAACCTACAATGTAAATATGCAAATTACATCCCACATTATATGTGTACAAAATATAGCCCACAACATAAATACTACTCCACACTTTATACACAGGAGCACTGTTTCTGAACTATAGGCATGCAATCACTGCATATCCCATCAAATGCACATAAACATTACATCCTACATCTGTTTTGTATAAAACCTATACCCAGACAACATGTATTTATATTCAGTTATGAATAAACTCTACACCCACATCATGAACAGCTAATTACTACTTCTGTGCCACATGCATAAACACTTGCACCATATATATATATATATATATATATATATATATATATATATATATATATATATATATGTGTGTGTGTGTATATACAGTGTATCCCACACTATACATACATACAAAAATCTATACCTATGCCTTGTGAATAAAGAGCATATCATACCATATGTACACAAACATGACAAAAAGATAAAGACTATATGCCACATCATACACAATGAAAGCAATGTGCTTATTCTTGTGCATTTTTCTGCAGTGGTTAATTTTGATCACGTTACTATGAAAATGGTTACTGATGCATAGAGAATACAGACCTGCTGACTCTTTAAATAAATAAAACCAAAAGAACACAGAAGACACCAGTAACATGGAGGATGGCACTCAAAAATCCAAGTATTTATTACAAGATAAGCACTTTCACGATAAAATCACAAATCGCTTCTTCAGGTCAAGAGAATCAACACATCCCCCTCCTTTTATATCAAGCAACCAATTAAATCAATTAAAATCATACACATCCTTAAAAACATACACATCCTTAAAACATACACATCCTTAAAACATACACATCCTTAAAAACGAAACATATACAATAAAACCAATCTACAAAAAATTGTATAAAACATATGCTTTAACTAGTAACCTAGTTATGCAATCTATGAGTTTTAAGAGCAGGTTTCAGTGGAACATATTCATTTAGTCCACTCACTCTAGTTGCACCCAATCTCAGTATCCACTGTAACTCTATAGACTCAGTTTGTGTCCTGATGTCCCCTAACCTAGCATTAGCATAAAGCCTGTCTATAATAAGAACCTAAAATGATGGTCACTCCCTTCACTCATGAGATGTTTAGCAAGGGCATTACATTTATACTGTATATTTATGCAATACAAGTGCTCCCTAACACATTCCCTAAGTCTCCTATTACTTTTCCCATCATAGAAACAGGAGCATACAGTGCATCTAGCAAGGTACACTATATGTTTGCTATTACAGTCTGCTTGCACTCTAAAATTAAAGGTTCTACCAGTATCAGGATTAGTAAAAGTATTGTTACTATCCATAACCTGACAGTACCGACAGTTACGGCAGGGAGTGGTGCCATACTGCTCATGTCCTGGTCTATCATTCCCATGCCTCATTCTATCTGGATAACAAAGCATTCTTTTCAAATTCAACTTATTCCTATAAATGAATGCCCATCGTACTCCGATAACTTCCTTAATCTCATTGTTGGTCAAAAGTATTGACTAATTCCTCTTAATCACATCAGTAATGTATTTAGTATCATTGGTATATTGTATAGAACAAGCTACTGATTTTTTATTCTCCCTATGAGGGCGAATGGTCCTATCTGTATCATCCATCCTAGAAACGTAGGGCTTAGCCCTGGTCTCTCTAAGGGATGCCCCTCTACTTAAACCCAAACTCACTTCCTGCTCATTATAACCCCTCTTCAGGAAGTCACCCCTCAATATATCCAGTTCATCTAAATAACCATTATCACCAGCATTCAGTCAGGAGGCTCTCATGCTCTGTCCTTTAACTATGTTCCAAAAAATGTGTGAGGGATGCATACTGGTTCTATGTAGTAACAAATTCCGATAGCATTCCTTCCTGAAAAGGCTAGTCCCAATAGTAGAATCAGGAAGCCTTTCCACTATTACATCCAAGAACTCTATCCTGTCTGGTGAGCTCTTCATTGAGAACTTAAGGAATGAGGTGGTAGTATGTAGATATTCAACAAACCGTATTAAATCTAATTGGGAGCCATTCCACAGAATAAAAACATCGTCCACAAATTGAACATAAAGATTTATGTGATCTGTGAACTCATGCCCATTCAACACATAGACAGATTCCCATTCTGCTAGCACCATGTTGATGTAGCTATATCCCTCTTCACGGTTATACCCAACGATATAGGGATTGAGTGACTGACTCGGTATTTGGTCAAAGATGGTACACTGGATAGTAAGTTGAGTGGATTGACAGGGTTCCTGTTGGAAATAATTTTAGAAAATAATGTATTTCTGTTCAATAATGAATATTATTTACAGAGATCTGGCATAGCTATGGGCAGTTCTTGTGCCAATAGCTATGCCAACATGGTGCTAGCAGAATGGGAATCTGTCTATGTGTTGAATGGGCATGAGTTCACAGATCACATAAATCTTTATGTTCAATTTGTGGACGATGTTTTTATTCTGTGGAATGGCTCCCAATTAGATTTAATACGGTTTGTTGAATATCTACATACTACCACCTCATTCCTTAAGTTCTCAATGAAGAGCTCACCAGACAGGATAGAGTTCTTGGATGTAATAGTGGAAAGGCTTCCTGATTCTACTATTGGGACTAGCCTTTTCAGGAAGGAATGCTATTGGAATTTGTTACTACATAGAACCAGTATGCATCCCTCACACATTTTTTGGAACATAGTTAAAGGACAGAGCATGAGAGCCTCCTGATTGAATGCTGGTGATAGTGGTTATTTAGATGAACTGGATATATTGAGGGGTGACTTCCTGAAGAGGGGTTATAATGAGCAGGAAGTGAGTTTAGGTTTAAGTAGAGGGGCATCCCTTAGAGAGACCAGGGCTAAGCCCTACGTTTCTAGGATGGATGATGGAGATAGGACAATTTGCCCTCATAGGGAGAATAAAAAATCAGTAGCTTGTTGTATACAATATACCAATGATACTAAATACATTACTGATGTGATTAAGAGGACTTGGCCAATACTTTTGACCAACAATGAGATTAAGGAAGTTATTGGAGTATGACGGGCATTCATTTATAGGAATAAGTTGAATTTGAAAAGAATGCTTTGTTATCCAGATATTATGAGGCATGGGAATGATAGACCAGGACATGAGCAGTATGGCACCACTCCCTGCCGTAACTGTCGGTACTGTCAGGTTATGGATAGTAACAATACTTTTACTAATCCTGATACTGGTAGAACCTTTAATTTTAGAGTGCAAGCAGACTGTAATACCAAACATATAGTGTATCTTGCTAGATGCACTGTATGCTCCTGTTTCTATGATGAGAAAAGTAATAGGAGACTTAGGGAACGTGTTAGGGAGCACTTGTATTGCATAAATATACAGTATAAATGTAATGCCCTTGCTAAACATCTCATGAGTGAAGGGAGTGACCATCATTTTAGGTTCTTATTATAGACAGGCTTTATGCTAATGCTAGGTTAGGGGACATCAGGACACAAACTGAGTCTATAGAGTTACAGTGGATACCGAGATTGGGTGCAACTAGAGGGAGTGGACTAAATGAATATGTTCCACTGAAACCTGCTCTTAAAACTCATAGATTGCATAACTAGGTTACTAGTTAAAGCATATGTTTTATACACATTTTTTGCAGACTAGTTTTATTGTATATGTTCCGTTTTTAAGGATGTGTATGTTTTTAAGGGTGTGTATGACTTTAATTGATTTAATTGGTTGCTTGATATAAAAGGAGGGGGATGTGTTGATTCTCTTGATCTGAAGAAGCGATTTGTGATTTTATCGTGAAAGTGCTTATCTTGTAATAAATACTTGGATTTTTGAGTGCCATCCTCCATGTTACTGGTGTCTTCTGTGTTCTTTTGGTTTTGCATATATCTTGAACACTATTTACATGGTGGTGTAGAGTGGTGTTGTATCTGTCTGTGTTTTCAGTGGAGTTAACTGGGTGTGGTGGGGATTTGAAGCTTGCCAGTGTATCACTTAGGAGTAGGTAGTTTGTCTTAAAGAAATGTGTAAAGGTAGCTAGAGTGGAAGGGATCTCTGGTGTCAAGTTTTATTTGAAGGAGACTGCTTTAAGGTCAGACCTAACAAGTGCTGGTGATAGGCAAGGGATGGTGCAAGATGCTCCCATTTAGAAAAGACAAGATCCAAGATGTAATTCCCCCTAGTGGCTACTCTGACTAATTGCTTCAGAGCTACATCTTAGTAATATACACTGTTCTAGAGAGCACAACACACTGTTTGAATTCTCTAGGGTTCATTAAACTGTCACATTTCTTTTTCTTGGGCTTGATGAAGTAAGTATCAACATGGGCAATAACAATACTTGGCATACTGTACTGAATCATAAAGAGTATGGATGGATTGCCCAGGTTTGTGCTTTAGAGTTTAGACCTTCCTGGCCTCAATGATTATTTTTAATATAAAGTAATATTTCAAAAAAATGTAAATATGTTCATCTTTTATTTGTATCTGGATTTGCACATATAAATTTTAGTTTCTGAAGATGAACTTTCAAGATTTATTTTGTGGTATAGGATTCATGGTTTGTATCTTTGTCCTTTGTAATATAAACCACATGAATGCTGCCCATGAGATCATGGGATAAACTGTGCTTATTTAAGTAATTAGGCTAATAAATATGTTTTGATTTGAACTGAAGAGGCCACCAAGGTTGTGAATGAGTTGATTTCTTTCTGTTTCTTTTGCTTAATAAAGCATATTTATTACTTTATTTTATGCTGGGACTTTGCTTTTCAACTACATTTTTGTTGTATGCACATTTCGGATCCATGTTAAGTATTACACGCGCACACACACACACACACACACACACACACACACACACACACACACACACACACAGACAAGTACATATTTATATAGGTAGACAGATACTTATACACACATGCACACATACATATTTAAATTATACTGTATCATAGATTAAAATGGGAAGTGTTAAAAGAGAAAGTAATAGATTCACCAGGAGTTGCTCAAGCTTTAATTGCTAAAGCTATTTTTACTGAGTTATTTTTTCCATGACAACTTTTCACTTGCTACTTATTACAGCAATATGTAAATACTCACAAGTAGGTTACTTCTTCTACAAGGGTGATAAGTAATGGAAACAATAGTAATTATTATTTAGATGCTTCAACAAAGATTGATCTTTGTGCAAGTTAGAATGACCATACAAGTTAGGAAGTGTGGGTGACGTTCTATTATGGGGGCTCATGGGGCTTGCTCCATTTGTAAAAGTTATTCTTTCGCTATTTAACATTTTGCATGTGCTCCTGTGCTCCTCATGTACAGGTGTACAGCTTATATGTACTCTCAAGTTAATGATATTCAGGCTGAATTATTGCAGCTTTTGTGCTTACAATTCATGCATTTCAAGGTAACATTGTACACCTAGAGTAATAAACAAGTGTACAGCTTTAAGGGAGTACTAAAGTTAGCAATATATTTGTTAAAAGAATGTTGATCTCAAGGTCTGTCATCTTGTACTGAGGCAAAGGCGGTAATACATGAAGATGAAGCCAGCCAAATGCAGTCAATTTCTGTCTCATTCTTTCAGCTGTCCTGATAAACCAAATATTATAGGTGGTGCTGTGAGTAAGTAACAAATCAGAAACAAAATGGGTGGATTCATGAAGACTCACATACTTTATTCTGGGTGGTATAGTCTGAGATACTAAAAACTGAGAATAGTCTGGGAAGATTTACCTTGTACGGCAGAAATATTGACATATCAAAGGCATTTGTTGGGATCAGATGGCTGAATTTTATAAATAAAAACTGAAGTGGATATGACTATGTAGGGTCAGTGGTGTGGAACACACTGACAAGTGATGGTTGTAACTTCCCTTTAGACATGCTGACCACTTTTAACATGCTTGAGATTAATTAGAGACAATTATGGGATTAAAACTATGTTATAAAAATGTTATGACTGCTGTCTCTTAAGAGGTACTGTAATCTAACACAAATGTTTAAATTGTGAACATTTATGTATAAAAAACCTAATATTGTCATTCCTAATAGGTTATACAACATGTTATTTAGGGCTGAATGCTAGCACTAGACATTGTAAACAATCATATTTTTCATTATTCTTATAGGAAGTGACAGTTTCTGTCTGGAAGATTTAAATCAGGGATCTTAGACTTGTGGCCCATGGGCCTCAAGCAGCTTTCAATCCAACATAATTCTGTGTGAGGGGAAGCTGCTATACTGCACTCGTTGCTATACTTAGCACTTTTCTTTTTGCTTTGGAGATCGTGGCCTTTGGCTAGGTGTATTGATCCTCATGGTCATTGAAGTCTGAGGCCCTGGTTTAAGTTATCATTAATTAAAAAATCCAGGCCACAAACGCAGGTGAAAAATCCTTTATAAATCCACAAATAATCCACAGATGACCACTTTCGTCTGATCACAAAACTTCTTCAGATGAAACCACCGGTGCTACATACAACCTTATATAGTTAAACATAATTAACACCAATTAAACATTTAAAATTTAAAAGAACCTGCGTTTGTGGCCTGGATTTTTTATTTGTATGGTTTATGAGTTGCGTTTTATTTTAGTTGTGTCATTATCATTAATTAACTTATTGTTAATAAGTTTATGATACTTACAAATGTTATAATTGCAAGCTGCATCACCAGGGTGTCCCACTCGTGATTCCTATGTTGTTTATATCACTACATGTTCATTGTGTGAATCATTCTATACTGGAAACACTAGCAGAAAATTAAATTAAAAAGGATGTATACAATAAAGCAAAATAATCTTTTAATGCATGTTCTAGATATTCTGGACAATGCAGTGCTTTTTATAGTGATTTTTGAAAGCGCTTACTTTGTTTATTATTTTTTATATTAAATTAGTTTTTATCTCAACCACTCCAAAGTTTATTTACTCCACAGTCTTGCTGGATTGCACTTGTAATAAAATTAATAATTAGAATTTTTTATGTTCTTGGAGGATGTTGATATCTATACCATGACTGGCATATGGTTTAAAGATCCAAAATGCATATCACAAATTCCAGGATATGACTTTCATTCCTGGAGATCCTACGGGATAAGTGATGATATGCCAGTCTTTGTAAAAAAACACCTAAAAACAGAAGTCAAGAAATCAACTCAGGGCTAAACATTCCTTATAAAATATTAATGTTAGTGGTTTTGAAAATAATATTATAGGACTATACCCACCGAAGTCCTTGTACACTATAGTACATACACATTTTCTGACTTAACTACAGGTTGTAAAACTGAATAAAAATATAATAACTATGGTAAATCTTTACTGCTCAGTTGTATAGTTGGGTAAATTACTCAGCATCGAATAAATATGCCTAAACATTAGCTGACTATTTTGCTCAAAATAATTTGAACTAAATATCATAAAATCCAATCATGGGCTGCCGAACCTTAGATATAATTTAGCAAACTTTGTGTCTTTCTGCTCCTCAATGAATGGTTATACTCTCTGCAATTACTATCATTTTCAACCTAAGAATGGAATCAAACTCAGTAATAAATAAATCATAAAAACTACATTTTACAAGTGGAAACCATGATGCTTTAAATACATACTCATGAAACCAGACTGGCATACTATCCTCAATGGCCCAAAGAAATCTGCTGAGGATACTCTCAATGAGTTTTACAATACTGTTAACTTTGGTAGACATGAATACCTACTGAAAAGACACTACTATACAAGTAAACCCATTGGGAAAATCACAAAAATATACCAAAAAGGCAGAAACTATTTACTTTTTTTTAACAAGAAGCATATTTATTAAATTATCACTTATGACGTGGAATAATGCATTTTTATATAAATGAAAATAAAGCATATTGACACAGTCCCAGTATAAGTATTTTACATCACAGACTGTATTGCCACAATTTCAGTTATAAATGTTATATGTCACTTATAATCTACCCAATCATTGTCAGTCAAGCATTAAATAGCTCATTCAAATCCTGACTATTTTAAACCTCATTCCTCCCCTGTATGTAGTGTTCCCACAGTTACCATTTTTCCTATGTAATTTGCTCCTACCTTTTTTAATGATCTCAATTCCAGTTGTTTTATCTCTGTTACTATATTTACTACTTCTAGTACAGTCAGTTTGGACTTTGATTTCCATTTTCTAGTAATTGCTTTTTTGGCAGCCACCATAATTAGACTCAGCAAGACTTTACTATGTCTAGGCAATTCTGATTCTGTATCATAGCTCAGAAAAATCATTTCCCTAGTCACACCAATTTGCTCACCCAATATCTCTGATAGAGTAGTCAGCAGGGAATCTTTAAAGTTTGCCAGCTCATTACACTCCAAGAAAATATGTTCCAGTCACCTTTTTCTTCCCCATCATACCTTCAACATTTGCAGTTTACCTGAGGAAAAATTCTCTGGAGTCTACTTGGGGTATAACAATATCTATGTAAACATTTCCAAGCAAAAATCCTCAACATTCTAGCTTTTGTTGCATATTTGAGAGACAAACATATATCCCCCATTGTATTTTTGTGAATTGCTTATCCAATCTCTCTTCTCAATCCTTTCTAACCTCCTCTGACTGATTCTTATAGTTATAGATTGAATTACAACTTATTTAATGTTTAATAGTATTAGTGTTTCTTAGGGAAGTTTGTTCATATGCTGGCACTACTAGGGCACTAGCACTTTAAATCTTCAATTTGAAAACATGTGATTTTTAATTTAATTAAATGCTCATTTAGTATTTAAGGCTGGTAGTAGTTTTTTGTTAGTGTTCTGAAGAAGTCCTGGTGGATGAAAGTAACCTTTGTTTTTGTTTTTTGCTACTACTGAACTGTGTGTGTCTTCAACTGGATTAAGTTGTTTTTTTAATTTCTTTTCGGTGTCGGTGCTGGTGCATTTTTCATCTTGAGACAGGACAGGAGGGTGTATTATTTTGTTCTTCATGCAATATTGTGTATGCTCTACTAATTATTCCTTCTTTAACAGCAGCTTCTGTTCTAGAGTCTACCAGTGCTGCTCTTTCATTTAGGACCCCCATATTTCTTTCTCTTTGCCTATACTCTGATATCAATCCTTGATATGGGGAAGTAATCTCTGACCTGCAGTCCAAATAAATTCTAGGCATCTTCCCATTCTATTACCTTTCACTCTCTAGTTATTTGTTCCCAATACTTTGGTTCCTTTGACAGTTTTCTCCAATAAATTATAGTCCCCTCTTGCCTATTGTCTGAATCCCTAGTTTTAGTCATCCATAACGAAACAATGTCCTTTCTCCATTCTCGTGCTACTTTATAAATATAATATTCTGTCTGATTATTGTTATTCTCCTTAAAAGACTGCATCCAAAATCCCTGTCTCTCCTTGTTTCTTCAGCTCCTCCTCCCTGTTTCATCATCATCCCTTTCCACTTTGAATTATAGCTTTCTGCTTGTGCTATGTACAGCAGCCTTAACTGTGTAGCTCTGAAATACCCCTTCAAATCAAGCAATCCCAATCCACCTTGTTCTATTGGAAGAATCAGCTTATCCCACTTGACTCTTCCTGTCTTCCCATTCTAGATAAAATTCTTCAGCTCTTTATTAATTGTTCTCCACAGTTTCTGTGGTCGATAAAAATATGCCTGACCTGTGTATAAGACTAAAGGGGCTAAAGACATTTTAATTGCTTGTATCTTATTATTCATATCCATATAGTAGAGCTGCCAATTTCTCAGTTTGTGCATTATCTTTTTAGTCTCTTCCCACATATCCTTAGCTGCCGTAATAAAATAATTTTAATCCATACTCCTAAATACTTCATTTTATTATGCCCCTATAAATATGGATATTGCTGAACCAATTTGTGTGGGGTGCATAATTTCTCGGCATTGCCTTTTTTAACTTTATTAATTTTGTATCCTGAAAATATCTGAAACTGCCTCAAAGTGTGCCACTACACTGTAATGTCCTTTTCTGGTTTTATCAGGAATAGAATAACATAATCTGCAGATAGAGCCAGCTTTTCTTGACCACAATGCCAATTATATCCTTGAATTTCTGAGTCCCTTATTTTCTTTGCTAATGGTTCTACTTATAATACAAATAACTAAGGGAAAGAGGACACCACTGCCTGGTTCCCCTGTTCAAGCAGAACTTATCAGAGAGGAACCCACCCACTTTAATTTTCACCTCTAATGCCTCATATATCCTACTAATCAACCCTATAATTTTATCAGGAAATGCAAATGCTTCCATTGCCCTGCTTATAAAGTCCCAGGTTACTCTGTCAAATGCTTTCTCTGCATCAAGACCCACCAAAACAGTGGTATTTTTTACATTCTGCTTCCCCCTGGATCATAACTGTTCTGTTAAAGTTGTCAAATGTTTGTCTTCCCTTCACAAAACGATATTGATTTATATCTATCAATGTTGGCATCACTTTTGTCATTCTTTTAGCCACTATAGCCATAGACACTTCATAATCATGTTTTAATATTGAAATGGGCCTCTATGATGTTGGATCTGATGGATATTTACCCTCTTTAGGTATTACAGCTACCACTGATTCCTTCCAGGATTTTGGTACTTCTCTTCCTCTTGAAATACTGTTAAGCAAAAACTTCCATATCTTTATCAGTTTTCCCTCCTAGTTTCAAACTTCTACAGGAATACCATTTATTCCTGGTGAGTTTCCTATAGATTGTCTATACATCACCATTTTTATCTCATTTTATCCTATCCTAATTGTTAGTGATTGACCTCATCTGCCTCTAACCTTGGCATATTTAATTCTTTCATAAACTTTCCATTTGTACCTTCCCTTGATTTACATATTTCTCTACTTTATGCAGACTTTCATAGAATTTCCAAAATATTTCTAATACTTCTACAGGATCTCTTGTTATCTTCCTTGGTATAGGCTCCCTAGGCTTGGTGACATCCTTTCTACTTTCTGTTACCTGATTCGTTGTGCTAAAAGTTTTTACGCTCTAGAGTTATGAAAAAACAATTGCTTAACAACAGTCTTTCTAAACTCATGCTTATTATCCAGGCACTCGCTTATTTTCTGTTTAGTATTCAGCAGTTGCTCCTCCTCTTGTTCTGTGGAATTCCCCCTATTTTGCAATACTTTAACATTTGTCAGTCCCTCTACATAATTCTTGTTACCTCTTAACTATATTTACCTTCCTTTCATTTCTACCCTTTTTTAAACTCCACTTTAATTTTATCCCACTCCCTAGTTATATTTTCAGAAGAAATTTCTATCTTCTCTGATAGATTTTGATTAATTTCCACTACCCGTTCTTTAAATTTCTCTCTTTTGAACAGATAGGAGGGAAATCTGCAATATCTCATTTTTATTTCATTACCTTGTGTTATTATTTAAGTTATTATTGGGACATGATCTGAAGCAGTTATTGGGTGCATGTCAAGACCTTTAATTAAATAAAACCATGAAAGGTGCACTGAAAGCGACCCAATAAAGCCACGGACGAAGGCAACCAGTATATATAACGTTTTATTAAAGAACAATTCACACTAAAAACTCTCCATCTCCATTAATGCTATTTGATGTTGAAGTATATAAGTATAACAGTGTTTTAAACTCCAAAATATACAGAAAGAGTTCATATTGTAATTCATACTTGCATTTTTTCAGTGCACATCCCTTTCACTATAAACGTAATATAGTGAAAGGGCAGTTTATTAGAGCTAGTAGAATGACTTCCAACTAAGTAGATTTTACTAAAGAATTAATTGTGTTAAATCAAATGTTTAAAGAAAGGAAATATCCAGATGAACTTATTTTGAAAATGGAGAAAGAAGTAATTAGAGAGAGGACTGGTAGATATATACCTATTTTAGGGTTAAGATTTGATGAAATCTATTCAGGGAATGCAAATATTTGTGAAACCTTTGATTTGGCATTGATTATGGAATATAATGCTACCTCTTCTATGGTTAGGAATGTGATAACTACTGAATGGAAAAAATGTCTTTCCTTTACTGATCTTGAAATGCTTAACAAAGATAATTTTAAAGCAGTTTACAAGAATGCAAGGAATTTGAAAAACTTATTACAAAATAATACTAACAACGCTCAAATAGGATATGGTAGAACGAGACATGGATCTTTTAAATGTGGGCGTTGTTTACAATATGAACATATTTTGAATAAAGAATCCTATATTTTGGAAAGTAGGAAAGTTGAGTTAAAAAGCAAAGAATTTAGTAATTGTGAAACAGCAGGTTTAGTTTATTAGCCACATGCTGCCAATGCCAATCCTTCTATATAGGGAAAACTGAAAGAAGGATAAAGAAAAGAATCTATGAGCATTCCTATGACATTCAAACTAAAAAAGATAACAATGCTTTATTTAAGCATTCTTTGGAATGTCCAAATGCCTTATTTCTTTTCTTTGTATTAGAAAAAGTAAATATTGGTGGACGTGGCGGCATGTGGGAAGAGACCACTGAATATAGAGAATTGTGGTGACAAGTGACATTGCAGGCCAATAAAAGACCAGGATTAAATGAACATTTATCACTTGCCCCACTCTTAAAATTGAGAGCAGCTAAATTATAGCCTTCATACATATTTCACAACTTTTTTACACCGACATACATTTTCATGTTCACGTATGTTTCATAACTTTTTATAACTTTGTATACTGATATATATCATTATGTAACATGAAATTTCTGGAACAAGTGTTTTACTATTTTATCTATTATTTAAACATGAAAAGATTGTTATTTATATAATATGCTCCTGTTAACCAGCAAACGGCGCATGGATATTGATGCACAAATGAATCAAGGAATGTATAATCTTTATTAACTTTTATTTATTTACTTTCACTCATGAACATCCTGTTTTAAACTAAATGTGTTTTAAATTCATTTTATAGTCATTATATTTTGGTAATAAATACTAATATAAATATTTTTTAAGGTTTTATTACAATTTGAAAGGTTTAATTAACTTATTTTATATTAGAAATTCATGTTGATTGGCTCAATGTTTTTTGTTGTCATAGGTTTAATTGTATATAAAAGGGCTGTCTTTCACGCTAACCCACATCTGATGAAGTGTGATGAAACAAAAACGGATTTTCAAACAGTCTTAATGGAGATGGAGTGTTTTTAGTGTGAATTTTTCTTTAATAAAATGTTACATATACTGGTTGCCTTCGTCCGTAGCTTTATTGGGTTGCTTTCAGTGCACCTTTCATGGTTTTATTGGATTTGTTTTGTGTACTTTTGCCTGCACTTGGATTTTATTTGTGGTTGCCTTTAATTAAATGCACATGTTCCTGTGAAATGTAAATTCTGTATAGCCTACCCCAGTTTTTGTATCTTGGGGAATAATATGTAAATTCACTCCAAACTTGTAGTACTTAATTCATATCTTCCTTGCCAAACATTTTAATGAATTTCTTCAAAAATCTATCCTCCTTTGTTATATTTTCCCTTTTGCCCCCCCCCCCCGCCAGATACATCTTCACTGTTGCAATCCATTTTCAGTCCCCACTCTTGCTTAAAGCTGATTATTTCTCCGAGAATTTTCTTAAACTCCATTATAGCAGTTTTAGGTGGAATATAAATATAGGCCAGTATAGTCATCCTCCCTTGCCAATAGCCCCTTACTCCTGCAAATCTACCATTATTATCTTTTTTATCCTCTTCTGTCACTATTGGAGCCTCCTCATACAATTATTATAAGTACTCCTCTTTTCCTTTGTCCCAGGTATTGTGCTGAATAACCATCTTGAAAATGTTTATCAAATTCACATGTTGAGTTCTTTCCAAGTGTATCTCCTGTAGCATAGCTGTTTGCACTCTGCATGTTTAATATAGTTCACTACTCTTTCTTTCTTGTATTTATCTGTGAGGCCATTGACATTTAAAGTCACTACAGAAAGCATCATTGTCTTAAAAGTTATTATTCCCACCTTTTATGTATAACAGAAATGTCTAGTTCCAGCTTTTGTGTTACATGTATACAATGTTTGGCAGGTTGATCTTTTATACAGTTGTTTCTTAACATATCTATTTCAGCCCATATCACATCTTACAAATGTTTTGTTTTACTGAAAGCCCTCAAACAAAAAAATCAAACACACCCCACAATACCCCCCTTAAACCTATTAACCTAATAATAACACACAAAACTATGTACATCTTTAAATATTGAAGTTTTACCCTCCCAACAGGAACAAATGTTCCAAACTGCCAGTCATATTCATAGACGTGAGTTAACCTAAAAGAAAGGTTATCCATGCTAGGATGCATGGTGCAGCCTGTGCTTCTACTAAGTGCTGTCTGGTTTTGTCTTATCTTTATAGCTCTCTCAGCTGTGAAAACACTTGAATGCTTTCAGAGAACATTATCTGCTAGCCATTTTCTTTATCAGATTATCTCCTAGAGGCATGAGAACCAGATACAAAATTGCTAAGTATACATTTATTTACTAGAAAAAAACTTATAATATTCAATATTATTTTTCATTTACTTTCTTTCTCTTATAACTTGTGACTAGATCAAGCTAAGGGCCTTAATCCAGTCATTCCTCTATGAAAGAATGAGAAAAAGCACACTGATTTTTCTTTTGTCATGCTATTTTAACCAGATTTGTTTTTACATTGCAGTGCCTATATTTCTTAAAACTGAACAACATGAAGACAAAAGAAAGGAGAAAGAAAAAAGGAAAAAAAACAGGAGCATCTGTTTACATTAGTATCCCCATTATACTTAAAAATGACTCATAGAACTTTACTTTATAGCATTTATTTTTATTTTATTGTTATAGTATGCAAAGAAAATCATGCGCTATTAAAATAATACCATTAAGAACAATTTTTGTTTTACTTACAGTTAACTTTCTCTCCCCTCTTCTCCTCTCCTAAGTATTTTTCTGAACGTTAATGATATGAAGTAGGGCATATTCTTTAGAGTCCCCTACAAGTTTAACAAAGTTCAAAAAAGTCCAGTATTTCTAGATTTGCTTGTTCTGTCATGTTTCACAAATATAATCATTGCTTTGTAATCTTGCATTTGTCATTTTTCCAAGTTACTGGTTTTATTCCTGTTCATCTCCAGCTCCGAAATCCTGTCTCTGCTTAATTTCCAATGTACTCTCAATTCTTCTAGTTGACTTTTTTCCCATTTCTCAACTATTTTCCATTGAAATGTTAAAGAATGTTTCACTGGCACAGTCTCTCTGGGTTCTTTATTACCAGAAACAGAAGAAGAAGCAGAATTTACTTCTGTTTCACAGCTCACTTATTTTTGTTGGGCAAGCCTGCTTCTTGACATTCCCTAAATAATGGTATAAATTTATTCCTCTTCTACCTGTGTACAATGAGTAGTAATGTGTCACAAACTTTAGCACTGTTTTGTCAGAATCAACTCTTTCTTCTGGTAAGATTGCATCTTTTATAATTAAAGGTCTAGCTTTGCTTTCATAGCATTTTTGGAGCACACACAATGTGTGTTTTTCAAATTCAAACAATTCCTGTTGTGTCCATTTCATTTGTGCTATTTGTGCTTCATAAATGAATATATTCCAGTTCCTTCCCCTTCTCTGGTCTCACACAGAAAATTTTTTTAAACATCTTTTCTTGTGCAGTCTCAAATTCAGCTAGCCTTTTCTTCATTTTGACCACTGAGTTTTGCAGTTTTTTCACCTCATCTTAATATCTGTTTTGTTTCATTTATTTTAATCAGATCTGTGTACAGTTGTATTATACTTTCCTCTAGGTTACTGGAAGTCATGTCTGAAGTTTGCACTACTTTTTACTGAACAGCTGCAAAGTATGTACATTGAAGTGTTAGCCTGGTGTAAATGAAGAGAAGACCAATGTATCCAATAAAGTTTGTTTTGAAGTTTGAAAAAAAAAGGTTGTTATTGTCAATAGAGTCAACAGCCAAGTTATTAAATAGGTGTTATCAGGAGAATTAGTTTGCAAGCAAATATGGGAATCAACAATGAAGAACATTGGTGTGGTAGTTCTAGCTATGGGCATGCAAGCAAGTGGACAGATGAATGAAAGGTTGAAGCAACATTGAAATGTGGACAGATGAAAGGTTGAAGCAACATGTCTCCTTCCAAAGTTTGTTAAATAAAAATATATCCTGAACATATTCATCAAAATTCCTGGGTAAGCTACTAAAGGTCATCAACATTTCTAGCTGTGCCGATGAGTGCTGAATCATCGACATGCTGCACAGTGTAGATCATTAATAAATATGTTGAAGAGTAGGGGTCCAAGAATAGATTCTTGAGGTATTCCTATTCGGATCAGGGAGAAATGAGGACAGAGTATTTTGCCATTTTAGATCCTGTGTTCTACTGAAGTGGTAGCTTTTGAACCAGGAGACTGATGGTGTATCTAGTCTCAGTAATGCAAGTCTTTGAATTAGCCTAGTCTGGGAGACTGTATTTGACAGGTCAAGGGATACAGTGACTATCAGGTTGTCTATATTTCTGTTCTGACTTATTTTGGCAATGACAATAAGAAGGTATGTGATTGTACTATGATATAAGTGGAAGCCATGTTGTGAGCGGGATAACAGCTTGTTGTTTGTGATGAATTTGAGAACAAGTGTTTGAATAATTATTCTAGCATCTTGGATACACGAGACAGAATTAGTTAGAAAAGTCAGTAGGATTTCTGCCTTTATGGAGTGGCAGGATGTGTATTTTCTTCCACAGGGCAGGTATGTAGTTTTCTGTTATGCAGCTATTATATAGAATTGATACTTGATATGCTATGGTGACTGGTATTATTCTGATGTAATCTGCAGGTATGTTATCAGGAGCTACAGTAGTAGGTTTTAGTTGGAGGAGGAGGAGTCTTCTGATAGTGGAGGCAGGAACAGGAGAACAGTAGAAGACATTACTATTTGTTACATGAGTTGAGAATCGGGGTGATGCTCTAGAGCTAGAGTGTTTTAACAGTGAGGTAATTGTCTCTATGAAATATGAGTTGAATTCTGTTGTTAAGCTAACCATTGCTGAGCTTTTGGATGTGGTATATTGGAAAACATGACCATGATGAAGGACGTGATTAACTGAGGACCAGAAAAATTTGGTGTTGCTTTGATATTTTTTTGGGGGGGGTTGAAGCCCACCACTTTGCTGAGTTTTAAGATGTGTAGTTTTTATTATGGTCGGTAGCTGTCCCACTTGTTTTTTTCCCTGTGAAAAAATTTGCTGAAACGATCGTTCACTGAAATGACATTTCACTTAAGTGGGTTCAATGAAGAGTCATTTGCTGAACAAACTACTCGGCAAAGTGACATAGACCTGGTAGATTGGAAAACATGACCAGGATGAAGGAGGTGATTAACTGAGGACCAGAAAAGTTTGGTGTTGTTTTGATTTTTATTTTGGAGATATGTTTGGTAAGCCTTCTTTGTCATCTTTTATTTTGTGTTTACTTTTGTCCCTAAGTTGCTTATAACTTTGGAAGTTAGTTTCAGTTTTGTTTTCTACCAACATTTCCACACATTGCCTTTTTGCTTTAGTAAGGTTTTAGTTTGCTTAGAAAGCCATGGAGCTGAAATATTTTTCACTTGTTTAGTTCTAAGAGGGCATGCAAGTTTAGAGTATTTAGGAAAGTTGTGTCAAACCGGAGCACTGCTTTGTCTGGGGGATGGTATGTACTTGTTTCCAGTTATGTAACATTAAAGTAGAGACGGTAGTGTCTTTCTGGAAATTATTTAGGTCTCTTACAACAATGCTGCCTGTGTATGTTCTCAGATGATAAAGGCTGAAGTGCGGACAGTAAGGCCGTTAGAGAGGGAGCCACTTGATATAATTCTTTGGAGTATTGGAATCAATCAATAGTAGGGCAATTCTTTGTATTTTTGCTAAATCTGGTGGATCTGAAGATGAGCTGGGTAAAGCTAAGTTTAGTGAGGGTAAATGAAGTGGAGCCCACTTATGAATGTAACCTTATTCCAAACAAAATAAACAATCAGTGGAAATGAAGATGAGCTTTCCTGATGAAGCAAAACAAGTGTAGTCAAATGTTTCTGTCAAGCACAGAGTGAAAGAAAATATTGTTACTTGCTCTATTAAAATATAGATAAGGAGAATCCAGATATTATTAAGAGTTCTCAGAAGAGGAGCAAGAATATGAGATTTCTAAATGGCATTAGAGTAGGTTTTGATACTGCAACTACAGTGGATGCCACAACCAGCTGTAAGCAGTGGGCTGAAGACCTGAAAGTTGACTGGATAGAAAGGTCAAGAGTTCAAGGGATTACTCAGGGCTCTAGCACCTCAGGAATAAGAGGAAATAGGTGGAGTTAAAGAAGAGTGGCAGTACCTCAAAACAGCATATGTGAGGAATGCAGTACAGGTATGTGGCCAAGCCAGGCATGGAAATAAGGTACATAAGGAAAGTAGAAGTCCAGGATGTCAGAAGAAAGGAGTGCAGGAAAAAGTAGGCGATATTAAACATGGGTCAGGCTAAGAAGAAATACTATCTGGCTAACAAAAAAAAGCTAAGACATGAGTTGCAATCGCAAAGAACTAGGTATCAGAGGCACTCTACTAGCTTCTGGAAAGTGACTTGGTAGATGGCACAAAGAAGGTCTATCAGGTTGCAAGACAAAAACAGAAATATAAAGAATACAGTCAGACACCCTTCGTAAGGGATACCAGCAACTACCTGCTCACCAGTCCACAGAAATCAAAGGCAGATGGAAGATGAACTTTCAGCAGCTTTGGAATGAAGAATACCCCACAGAAGATGTACTGTCCCAGACCCAGCCTATGATGAAAGAAGAGGAGGAGCCCACCCTAGAAGAAGTAAGAACAGCACTAAGGAAAATGAAGTCAGGGGAAGCAGCAGGCTCAGATGAGGTCACAGCACATATGATCAAGATGTTGGGTGAGACAGTGGAGAAATGGCTCCTGAGTGTACTCACAGCAGTATGGAGAGAAAGACCTATCTCATATGACTGCAGAATAAGCATGCTAGTGCCAGTGTACAAGAACAAAGGGAATACCTGCAACTATGAGCAGTACAGAGATATCAATCTCCTGTTACACTACACAAATGTTCTAGAGAGGGTGACTGAGAAATGAATACGCCGTGTAGCAGAAAGTATAATGGGACATTAGCAGTTCAGATTCAGATAAGGATGCAGCACCACTGACACGATATTTGTGGTGAGACAGATAGTGAGAAGAAGCCAGAGATGAGAAAAGACCCTAACTAGGCATTCCTAGACTTGGAGAAAGCATATGACAAGGTCCTCAGAACTCTGATTAGTGCAGTGCTACAGTGGTCTGAAGTCCCAGAAACAATGGTAGAATTAGTGCAGGCTGTGTACAAGGACTCAATGACTCAAGTACGAACAATGTTCGGTCTCACAGAGGGGTTTTCCAGTGGGAGTGGGTGTGCATTTGGGTTCAGCACTGAGCCCACTGCTATTCATTCTGGTAATGGACTACATCAGCAAACAAGCTGCAGGGGACTGATCAACAATGCTGTGTGCAGATGATGTGGCATTACAGGCAGAACTTCAGCAAAGGAAAGGGGAATAGGGTACAAAAGTGAAGGCACATGGGATGAAATTGAGTACAACTAAGACAACTGTAATGGCAGCATATGCTGGAGTTCAGAAGAAGCTAGGAATTGAGAAATAATGGAAAATAATGGAACATGAAAGCTTCAAGTATCTGGGAAGGGTGGTTAAGGAGTAGAGAAGTCTGAATAAGGAGGCCAAGCTAGAATCAGAGGAGCTGCAGTCAACTGGTGCAGTGTCAGGGTTAGTGTATAACAGAAGAATGCCAAAAAAGCTGAAAAGTAAGGTGTACAAAACAGTGGTGCAGCCAGTGCTACTGTATGGTACAGAACTCTTGGCAGTAAAGGCAGACCAGTTGAGGAAGCTAGTGCCTGAATGATGGATGGTAGGATGTACACTGTGGGACAGACGAAGAAGTGACCACAACAGAGCAGAGGCCAGAGTAGTTCCAATTGTAGAGAAGGTCAAAGAGAACAGATTATGGTGGACAAGGCACATGTACAGAAAAGCAAGAGACAATTTAGTGAAGAAAATTTTGGAAAGACAGGAAAAAGCCAAGAAAAAACAAGGGCTCCAGCAAAGAGATGGATTGATTGTGTCAGTGAAGACATGCGACAGTCAGGCATCATTGTCAAAGAAGGTTAGAAAATGGACACAAATCCCCAACCCATGTAAAAAATGAGAAAAAGGGGGTTGTTGTTGCTTGATGATGATGATGATGATTGGAATAGGGTTTGAAAAGCACACCCAAGAAATGAAAGCAGTGACAGGGTAATTCTCCAGCTGTTTCACAGTTTAGTCTAGGTTTCCCCACATGTACATTTAAAGAAGAGGTAGTCTTTGTACACTTTGGCCCTTTCTTATTTCTGCAGCAGAGGTCATACTTGGACTGTAGCCCACTCATTTGCAGTAAAGGAGTGTGTGAGTGTGTGTGCGCGCATGCGCGCGCACGCGTGTGTGTGTGTGTGTGTGTGTGTGTGTGTGTGTGTGTGTGTGTGTGTGTGTGTGTGTGTGTGTGTGTGTGTGTGTGTGTGTGTGTGTGGTGAGGTTAGGGTGAGGAGATGGCTATTGTCTAGTTCTAGGAATTGTCTACAGCCCTCATAAATGACTCCCAGTCAACTTCCAATAAAGAATGAAGGAATCACCCAGCAAGACAGAAAGATAAACAAGATAGTCGTCAGACATCCTTCATAAGAGAAACTAGTGACAAACTGTTCAACAGTCCACAGGATATCAAAAGCAAATGAAAAGAATACTTCCAGAAGCATCTGAATGAAGAAAACCTCACAGAGGCTATACTGTCCCAAACACAGCTTATGACAAAAGAAGAACAGCAGCCCACCAAAGAAGAAGCAAGAACAACACTAAGGAAAATGATGTCAAGGAAAGAAGAAGGCACAGACGAGGTCAAATCAGATAAAATCAAGATGTTGGGTGAGTTAGGACAGAGATGGTTCCACAGGGCACATTCTATAAGTATGGAGAGAAAGCTGTAGCCCAGACAACTGGAGAATAAACATACTAGTGACAGTGTACAAGAACAAAGGGGACATTCATAACTGTGGGCAGTATAGAGGCGTTAAACTCCTGCCCTACTGCATTAAAGTTCTGGACAGGATGATTGATAAACAAATATGCAGACTAGTAGAATGTAAGATGGAAGGTGAGCTGTTCAGAATCAGATCAGAATGCAGCACAAATATGACTCAATGTTTGCAGTGAGACAGATAGCTGTGAAAAAGCTAAAGATGAGGAGAGAGTCCAAGTGAGCATTCCTAGACTAAGAAAAAGCATATGATAAGATCCCAAGAAAGCTGATTTGGGCAGTCCTGCAATGGTTCAAAGTCGAAGAAACATTAGTAGAATTACTGCAGGTTATGTACAAGGAGCCAGTTACACAAGTATGAAGTGGGTGTGCATCACACTTGAGCCCTGAGCTCACTGCTGTTGCCATTGGTGATGGATGATATTAGCAAACAGGTCAGAGGGGACAGATAACAAAGTTGCTGATGATGACACATTACAGGCAAACTGTGAACAAGAACTTCGGCAAATGATGGGGACTGGCATGCAAACCTGATGGCACATGGTGTGAAACTGAGTACAGATAACCACTTGAGGAATGAGATAGAAGGGAAAACAGTGGAACAGGCTAACAGCTTTAAGTATCTGTGTGGTGTGCTTGAGGGGAAGAGAATTCTGAATAAGAAAGCTGAAACAAGAAGAGGGGCAGCAGCCAACTGGCATGGAGCGTCAGGGTAGTGTGTGACAGAAGAATGAGAAAGAAGCTGAAAGGTAACCTGTAGAAAACCATGGTGGGACCAGTACCACTGTATGGTACAGAAACCTGGGCACTGAAAGCAGAGTAGTTGAGGAAGTTAGAGGTGATGGAGATGATCTGCCTGAGATGCGTGGTGGGATACACTGTGTGACAAAGAAATGGGGACAATAGAGCAGAAGCCCAAGAACTTGCAATCCCAGAGAAGATCAAAGAGACCAGATTGCAGTGGTTCACATGTGCAGGAAGGCAGTAGACAATCTGGTGAAGACGATTTGGGACAGACAGGAAGAAGGCATGAGGAAACAAAGTTGTCCTGCAAAGAGATGGCTGGATTGTGTCAGAGAAGACCTGTGACAAGCAGGTATGACTGTTGAAGACAGCAGGAGATTGGCATTGAATTGAGAAAGATGATACCTTGGCCTCAAGGAGAAAATGGGAAAAAGGCGTTGGTGATGGTGATGATGAGGAGGGTTTAGATGTCAGATTTATTTATTATAAAGGCTGCTTTTTCTCTTGGATAACTGAAGGTGTATGTATAAATCTGCTATTTGAAACAAATAAAAAATGTGAGAATTTTTCCTCAGTTATCCAATGATCAAATACTTCTACATTATTTGGCAGCCTGGGTATTAAAAATAAAAGAATTACTACTAATCACAGTGGCAAATAAAAAGTTACAATCTCCTTTAAATTGAACCCTGCCTGTGTAAACTGCCCTAACAATAGAATCCAACATTCAGGGCACTGCCTTTTATTTTGCTCTTGTAAAACGGTGTCCAGTATTCCTGTTATTTCAAGCAGACATATCATGCAGTCTGACTCAACATGACTTGCTTACCCAAGAAAAAGCATGCTTAAACTCTGTTAGATCAATTTGTAGATAAGCACGATTACTAAAGTATACACTCAGAACAGGATCATTTTCTGGCATACTTATTAACAATGCATTCAAACATCCTGAAAACAACAGTGAAATACAATACATCTCTATGTTGTTAGCATTATCATTTCTCTGTGATTTCTTTTTGTACCCAATAAAATATGGCCATGTACCCTAATTAGTTAAAATTCATACTCAGAACAGCAACTTTTGTTGATGCACCCACTGACAATACAAGAGAATATCCTAAAAACCAGTCAAGAATGATGTACAGTACATCTCTGAACTGCTGGCATTATCATTTCCTTTTGCATCTAGAAAAATATGGTCATACCCCTAAATACATCAGATACACAAATGAAACAATCTAATTCTATGTAATTAATAAAAAAATGAGTCAGAAAAAGTCATATGCTAATTGATTCCGTTTGATTTGTTTCCTATGTGGAAAACATCAGTATTAGAGATTTTACTCAATAGAAATTTTGCAGTTTTGTATAGTCAAGCCAAATGTCTTGTTTGCATCAGTCAAAACTGTATGCAATACATTTCTATATTAAGCATACATACTAAAAGTATGGGCATCTATAACTGAGATGAACATCAATAAGCTTTCACATCACAGGGAGTCCCACATCAACTGAGCATAATCTACATAACCAAATTGCATTCACGTGGAAATGTTTACTCGCTGGATCTACTGTGTTCCAGCCATACTGTATAAAAGAACATCCCTCTTCTCTATTCTGATTAAATAATTCCTCCCACTCACCCACCATTTACACTGAGATTGCAGAATCTCCTTGATTACAAAAACTCATATAGTCCTCCTCTTCTTTCCCATTAAGCAGATATATTGATGACTCTCTTAACCTAGACTTTGCCTGCTCTGTACTGGAAGTATTCCATCTGCTTAAAACTATTCCAGAACAGCAGTAAAAGTCAAATTTAGTTTACCATTCACCTCTTATATTTCCTAACTGATTCAATAAATTACAGCGGTTGCTACACCATAACTTCAGTGGAATCCTGGTCCAGAAAAATGGGTTGTGCAGCTAGAAACAATCACTTTCCTGATTGATTAACAAGCCTGTTGTTGCTCTTGGCTGCCAAATCTGCCCTAAGAACTTTCTCCTTCAAATAGCATGACACAAACTTGAATAAAATTATTTTCAGCTTCTCATATTTCCACCCAGACTTTGTAAATGGCAACTGGGTCACTTGTCTTACCCCTCAAAGAACTGTTCTCAAAAGCAGAGTACTCCACTGTTCTGGTTTTAACATAATCCAATAAATGCAACCCTGCTTCTCCTCTTAGCACACTCACCAGTCTCATATTCTTTGTGTGTGCCTCATCCTCCTTTAAACTCAACTGTTTTTCCATGTATTCCACATGCTCAACAGAGTCCATGCACTTCATATGAATCTTATCAACTTTGTTCTGTTGGCATCCTGGCAGCAGGCCATTCATACAAAAACATCACGTTCCCTAATCCATCAATTTCAAACATCTTTAATATCTAGCCAAAAGTACCATTAACAAATCCTGCTTTTTGCTTTCCAGCATGTTACCCATTACTTTAACATTCCAGTCAGATCACCTACTTGGTATGAATGTCATAACCTTTCACTTATGATGGCGAAAGATGACTAACCATACAGTCCCCTAAAGTAGCATTTTCTAGACCTTTTCCAATTTCCTTTGCCATCATTTAACAAATGACGTTCTCACACTATACTTGCATAATCTACTTTAACTCAAAAAAAAAAAAAAAAGATTTTTCTCCAGTACCCAGACTGACCGAAGAAAGAGCTGTAAATGCAGCCCCACAACACTTTCTCAGAATGTGCAGGATTTTATTTATTTATTTATTTGTTTTTTTGGCACACAGAATCACAGCAGACCATCGTCACTTGTGTCTAAGTTTGTGTTTGTATTAGTACCCTTGCTTGAAAGATTTATATTTTCATTCTGTCAATAACTGATCACAGCCATAAACTCTTCACTACTCAAATATGTAATGCTACACAAATCCATAAACTTGCGCACATTGATTTCTCCATTTGTTTATAATTTCACCTTATTAATTTCATCAGTTTATTGTGATCTCTCTACTCTGTTTTCGTAAGTTCTTCTTCTGTGACCATTTCTCCATGTGTTTACAATTTCACCTTATTCAGCTTAGCAATTGATTGTGTTTTGTGTATAGTTACTCCAAAACTGAATTATATTGCATATGTTCTAGTCTGTTACACTTACTCTTCCCCACAATGTATTTTCTCCTATAGAAGAGATCATACCATCAATTCACATCTAACTCAATACAAACATTTCACACCTACTACCACACAACAAGTCACTTTATTTGGGGACAAGCTAGTGGGCAGTAATCCTTGTGGCCATTGCAGTGCTTGTACACGTTTGCAAAACAAAGGAATTTACCAGTAGCAATAGTCCACATATTTTGATGATGATCAGATGCTTCAGCAACTGCAGCAGTGACTGGGTCATCTATTTGGCTACCTGTTTTTGCTCTGCTTTTTATGTAGGGCAAACATCTCGGCCATTAAAACATAGGATTAGTGAACATATTAGTGACATAAGAAACAAAAGAATATCTAATGCTCTTTACAAACACACAATGACCCATTGTACTGCTAAATTTCAATTTACAATTATTGACAAAATCCAAGGACACAAATCTAATAAAACAGGATGGCACTCTATATTAAATAATAAGGAATCTGGTTGGATTGTCAGGCTGGGGGCTCTGTTTAAGCCCGGCCTCAATGAATTAAGCTAATTCGGGCATGTACCAATCAGCTTTGACTCTGGTCTAATGTTGTACTATTTAAATGTGTAGTGAACTAATGTCAGTTATGCACTGAAGAAGGCTTTAATTTTTGCTGAAACTGGTTTGCTGATGCTCTTTTGCCACATTAAATCTTATATTTTTCATATCTCCCTGGTGCTGGACTTTTTTGTGTTTTTGAGATGATAAAAGGTGCCACTTTTTTTGAAAAAATAAAGTACAGAAAGTTATTGCTGGTCTGTGCAAATGCTGAGAGCACAGCTCTGGCAACCCTATCCCTGCTAACACATGAACAGAATGAAATATTCAAAGGGAAGTGTAACAAAAATTGTGTTGATTAAATACTAGATTTTTATACGAAAATACAGAAAGGAACTTAATTGTGTTTAACTAGAAAGAAAGGAAGGAGAGAGTAGAATAAAATGGTCTAATTGAGATGATTGAAGTTTCAAAACTTCGAACATCATATGGCTGAGGACCAGATGATCAAAGTTTTCAAAATTCGAAAGTTCTGAATGGAGATCGCCGTACAGCACGGAATGGGAAATTTGCCATTTTCCTCATTGTGGTGCAATCTCAGAGTTGGTATATTTAAGTACCAGGGAGGGATGTGGGGTGCAGGTGGGCTTGCCCCCTGCAAAAATGTAAAATAAACATTTTCTTGTTTTTATTTTTTTAATTGGATGTTCGGAGTTTCAAAATTTGGTCCTCAGTTCTTTTTGAGGATAGACAGAAGCTTTGTGGTATTTATGGCATTAATAGCCCTGCTCCAGTAGAAATATATAAGGGTAAACCAGGCTCACACATACATAATAAAATATACACTTTTTTTTTCCAATGACATGGAATGTTCATTGGAGATCTTTTATGCATACTGATATAAGAGAGTATATATATTATATATTCTATGTCCCTTACATGTCTGTTTTTTTTTTTTGTGTGTCTTTCTTAAAAAACTGTTTGTGTTTATATTTTAGAGTAGAGTTTTTTTTTGTTAGCACTGACACTTTACTAACAGCTTTTTTTTTTGCACTTTTGCACTTAAAACTATGATCTAACAAACAAAGTGGGGTAAAGGAATGGAACAACTTGTTAGATGTAAAGGACAATCCTCTCAAAATATCAATATATAATTTTTACTCCACAAATACAGACGATAGAAAAAAATTCGAAGCTAGAGCTAAGACTACCCTGCTTAAGAAGAAAAGAAAACAGTAAAAAATTTTTACAGACTGATAGAAGAAAGCCATGAGACATTTGTCTACATTTCAAAATAATTTAGGTCCTTATTATGCCCTCTTATGCCCTCTTATGGCCCTCCTCTTATGGTGAAACTCACATTAATTTGGTTTGAAATTTCAATGTTGGGGGGCTACTAAACTTACTAATAGAACAAGAGCTTAATACACAGGCTGAAACTTTAAAACTAAGATATATTGCCCAACTTTAAGGAGAAACAGTTCCACAGATTAGATAACATGTATAACCAGCAACTCGCTGCGATAAACTACAACAAATAAACAAATAAAGAAGTATAGAGATGTATAGAGAGATCATACAGATTTGCCAACAATAATGTCTTTGCTTAGCCGAGAATATAGAAAGTTAATGTGTGAAAAAATGTGTTTCCTATTAACTCTGAGCAAGCTCAAACACAGAGTTATGTCTCAGAACTGAGAACCTAGTCTTCAATCTTTCCAAACGGACTTTATCTGAGACTGATTATTATTTATTACTGAATAGAGGCTGCTTATACCAGCCCAGGTTGTTAACATTAAGAAATATTAACAGATTACCCCTTCACAGACACCAGTGACTGAATGCTTTATTAAGGCTTGTGAAACGGACTTTTTTACAGACATTTTAGCAATAAAATGAATCTATACTACACCAATATGTCACATCATGAATGAAATCTCTATATGCCCTTCAACGATCAACACTAGTGACCTGACAAAAAGTAATTTTTCAGTACACCAGGAGCTTTATGATTTTCTAATGCAGACAGATAGAGATCAGGAGTTATATCAGTATTTCTTAATAGAGCAACCCAGACCCCATACAAAAAACTGCCAAAAATAAATAAAGGCATAATACCACCACCTTTTACGTCCGATTTAGTGGGAGAAGTGTGGGTTACTGAAACTATGTCTGTATATATAGAGAAGAAGAAAAGACCTATTGTTAATGACATCAATTTTTTCTTTCTTTAAAATTCACAATATTCCACAACACACAATAATTTCTAATTTCTTACCATTACACCATTAGAAGAAGACAAAAGGTTGAGTCGTCAATAAACTATGCAAGGACCATGGAGATAGAATGGAACAGATATTGAAATTAGAACAGACATGTTTATAGAGAAATTACAGTAGAAATTGATTGGAACCTATCCATGCAAAACATGTAACATGTGTGGTTATATCTCTCTAAGACATAGATTTTTTACATCCTAAGCTAGACAATTAAAAACCTAATTTTTTTTCAACATAACAGTTCAAACTTGTCTGGCGAAACATATCCTTAATAATCCTAATCATAGTTTTAGATTCAGAATACTACAACTTGTGTATATGAATAATATAGGAGAGACACTTTAAATTAATTAGAGAGACAGGTGCAATGGATTTTTTTTTTAAAAGCTCATCATTACCCAGACTGAATCAGTACATTAGTGTTAGATCGATATTACAAAAAAAAAAAGGAGCATAAAATAAAATATATATAATAATTGATTTATCTATATCATCAATAAGTCTATATTATTTTCATCATATCTATTATACTTATAACTATTTATAATTATTATATATATTATATAATATATCAATATTATATATATAATATTATCATATATGAATATTATTATTCAACATCTATGATAATGTTTATATATATATTTTAATATATACATTTTATATATTTGTTACTTCCATGTTACACCATTATTTCCTTTTTACATGTTTAAATTATATCTATTTTATATCACATTTGTAATCATTTTTTATATTTTTATTATATATACTTATATGTACTTATTTTATACTTAGAATATATGATTATCTTCTAAATTCTATTATATTATATGATAATATATGATATGTGTTGATAATATGTGTTGCTTTTATATACATATATACATTATTATATATATATATTGAAATGTCAAACAATTACTATATTTTATGTGTATTCATTTTATATATATATTTTTTTATTTTATGTTAATTAACAATATTAATAATTTATTTTAAATATAAAATATATTATTATTAATATAATATATATAGACATAATTTTAACTATATAAAAATCCTCAGCCATATGATGTTCAAAGTTTTGAAACTTCGATCATCTGAAGTAGATCCGAATAAAAATATTTTAATACCTCAAGTATCATTTCAAAAACAAAGAGTCATGCAATATTAATGGCAACATCTTACAATAATAGGAGGACAAGACAAAGCGGATGTGTGGAAGACAGACACTCAGACATAAAAGTATGGAACAGCCTTACGTGAACAATATGGAGAATTAAAATCAATGTTTGAACTGAAGTAGGATTAGCACACATAAATCAGGTGACAAGGAGGAAGATCTCAATTAACAGTTTATTGCAACTTATCAATTAAGCAGCATAAATGGCTGGTTAGGTGAGTCATTTCACCCTAATAAATTCTATAATTCTGCTGCCCCTTTTACATACCTTTGTGTCATTTCATCTTTCTATATCTCTCTGCAGTTTCCTTATAAATGAGGCTGACAGAAGTATAGACAAACAACAAAGCAATGAACTCCTCCACTAGTAACTTCCATTTTTGGGATGAGCTTGGTTTACTATTACATTTTGTTGTCTATTCGGCCTTCAGTTTCCAAATTTACTGGTATGGTACCTGCTCAAGGCTGTTGAACCCACTTAATAACTTCTTGTTTTGGTTTTAGTCAATACATGTGCTTTGACAATGGGATCTATAATAAAATCTGAAGAGATGAATAGTTGGATAGCCAGTGTTAGTACAATAGAGGTTTAAAGCCCTGACTATGACCCTGAGATCCATTAGCAGCTTGGGTGCTTTTCAGCATTACCCATCTTGGATCCTGGGAGATGGAGAGGAAGAAGCAAGGATGTAACTGATAGAATCAAAGAAGGGATAGCATTAAAAAGAATATACTTACGGGCAGGCTTTCAGCTCACCAAGCCACTGCATGCTTGTATACTTAATTATTAACTGCACAGGAGCACGCATTAACAAAGTGGAAGACAGGGGGGTTTCTAACTGATGACACTAACCATGGGGGTAAAGCTGGGACTATAACATAAAAATATCATTAGTTGCCAGGATGTTGGTGAGTTGCACAAGCAGCCCTTATAGTTGCCTATATGACTGTTTCCTCATATGGCTCTCATAATGTACAGTACAGGGAAATAGTCCCCTTCTATGGGGGAATGAATTGGCTGAGTGTGACTGGTGACACAGTTTAATGGTCTGCAGACATGGGGGGGGCAAAATAACATCAACTGAAAATAGCATAACTGGCAAAATTAAATTTCTCAACAGTGGAAGCACAATGTTGTAACTGGTGGCATCATTTAAAATAGATAAAATAATTTGGGATCATTGACCTGTATCTCAGAGTCATAGGATTAGACTTTCAATATTGACTTTGATTAGATCCATCTTTAGCTAGCCTGCTTCTTGCAGCTTGAATTTTTCCCAACACTCCCACACTGTCCCTGTTGTGGTTTTAAAAGGTTGTGTCTCTGCCTTCTGTTCCTTATGGTAATTTGACTTCCAAAGTCCCTCCCTACCCTCTTTTATTGCTATTGTCTGCTGTGCAAGCTATTTCAATACTCTTCCCACCCATTGTTTTCCATAGCTCCATAAAACTGAGTGTCCACCCAGCAATCTAGCATTGCTATTGAGTAAACCTCCTTTACTACAAATTGTTTCCTGCTCATTTTCCCAGTGTTCCCATCTGCACGGTACCCATAGCTGGCCTTAGGTATTGGCCAACTAGGTGGCTACCTAGGGTGGCACCCTAGCAGGGCACTTTTCCAGTAATCTGGATGGTGTAGGTAGACCAGGATGGAGGCACAGGGTGGGGTTGGGGGGTGCTTTGGAGACCTTTTGCCTAGGGCGCCAGTTGACTAAAGGCCGGTCATATAATGGCACCCTTGCCACACTCTGAGAGTGCCCTGAATTAATCCTGCTCCATCCTTGCTAGATAAGATATTTATTTTATTATTGTGCACTTCAGTTAACTGTTTTAGAGTGCTGCTACTTTATTTTTCCTTTATATGTTGATTTTGCACTTTAAATCAAAGGTCCCTAATACTAGAAATTACCTTGTCCAGGTAGTTTGTTTAAGTTGTTTTTTGGTAGCATTAGACTTTGAAGCAATCTTTTTTCTGTTTTTACATTAAAAAGACTAGGATAGTCTATCTAGTGGCAGTAGGTGGTGACCTGGTCTATCTAAGTTGGAAAACACAAAAGAAAGCTGGTAGGTGTAGTCATTCTATTGGCCAGAGGACTTTGGAGCCAGTTTCCTTTGCTTTAAATGGCTGTACAAATTTGGGACAGTTGTGCACTGCTGCTTATCATGCTGTGGTGGTTAGTAGTGCCCTGTACAGATGCAGGCACCTACAAAGCAAATTTACCCTATGAAACCACCTCTGAAACTTTACCAGTAACTCAGTGAGTGTAGAGCAACTACTTGGCATGTTGAGGAGCACTGCCCCTTGAATTTAGCATTACATACCCCAAACTAGCCTCTAGCCCTGAAAGCACCCTTAGCCCACTATTAAGCCATCATGCACCATACCTTTGTAGCTCACCCAATAAAGGACCTGACATCATGGATATGCACTTTCCCAATTTCTCCACACCCAGTTTGGTGGATATGGATATACTGGGGCAATGTAAAGACTGTCTAATGTTCACTGACAACCATTTAATCCTCAAAGAAATTAATACAGTATGCAAGAGATGCACAAACACAATGTTTTTGGAGGCAAAACTCTTGCATACAAACACTCTGGTTGTCAGAAACACACATGCTACACCCACCACACATAGTACACACCCTTCACTTAGACCTACTTATGCTGAAGCAATTAAATGCAATCTTCCCAAACCCCAAAGACCTTCGAGACATTCCACCTGCAAAAATAATCCTCAGCAAGCCTGAAAGCACTCAACAGAAAATAACACCTAACACTCTACATACAGCCACATACAGCCACTCCCAGTGCAGCCTCAACTACCAAGCCCATAAGACAAGCCAACACACTACTCAGGACTCTAGTCAGAAAGGACTTCATTGTAAGACATACTGATACCAAACTCACCAGGCTGAACAAGGAGAAAATAATGATAAATTGTCTGTCAGGAGCCGAGATATGCCAAACTACGCATGTACTCAAGTCATTGCACCACAGGTACCAGTATGATTCAGCCATAGTCCATGTAGGTGTAAATGACCTAATACATCCGTCCTTGGACTATATGAAGAGAAACATTATGGAGCTCTTGGACTATGTGTCATAGGCTGGTATGTGCCTAGCATTGAGCAATATTCAACCTTCACCAAGGATGCTACCACAATACAAACAGAAGATTACTTTAACAATTGGCTTAGTTTTTAGTGTTATGCTAGGGGGGTGCAACATTTGTCAGCATGGGAAGACATGGTGTTACAAACCACATTAATTTGCCAAGGATAGTCTGCACCTGTTCCCTCTAGGCCATCAAATATTAGCTAAAAACATTGTATTCCCTGTGACCCCCCCCCTCCTCTGCATCAGTAATCAAGCAGACTCAGTCCTCACCACTGACACCGGTAAGGGATGTTCACTTGGAAGAAAGATAGCTTCACACAGTATTTCCAGATGCAGCTCTCTACACCAAACCCAATTTCCCTTAAGAATACACAGGGGATATACTTGCATCCTAGGGCTGGGTTTCCCTCTCTCTCACCAGGCCCCAAATAAGACTCCACACAGCAGTAGAGTTGAGTCCTCAGCCGAGAATTCCAAGCCAAGTCCTCCACCACCCTCTCTGCGAAACCAGTGCTCTGTGTCCCTGCTCCAAGTAGCTGACACACACACTCTGAAATTTGATTTTGACACACACACTTGCGCGCGCGAACACACACACACACACACACTCACACACACACACACACACACACACACACACACACACACACACACACACACACACGGACATGGACACATACACCTGGGAAAGGCTGGCACAGATTTACCAGCTATGCCCCTTCTGCCAAGACTATAAGATAGACACCGCCACCAGAACACTCCAAAGCCAGCTACTCTAAGGCTCTTAGAAGGGTACCCAATTATACTCAGTAAAATTAATAGTAATACAAATGGTAGTGCTTGACCAATACAGCAAGACTTTCTGGAGCAGCCACAGTGTCACCAAATAAATATAAGTACTACCAAATGTTAAAATATTCTCTAAAAGACTAGCCAAAATAACAAGTTTAATTATATTTATTTATAAATAATAAAATAACATAAAAATACTAAATATCTATTTACAATAAACACCAGAGTTTCAATAACAGGAAATATTACAAACACCAATGGAAAGATTCAAACAGATACAGAAAAGCAATACTTAACTAATCTCATTATGTTTTCCTGATTGATCTAAAGAATTACTGTTCCCTAGTTCACTTACTAGAGCAAGGCAAAACAATGAAGGTGATTGGTCCTCCTTTATCAGGTTTCAAAAACAGACTTCCCTGAGACTACTGTCTCATCTAGTATTAAAACATCATTTTAGTGCTGGATTACAGAATTATATCACATACATCTGGTCATCTGACTACTAATTCCTATATTACCCCCTTTACTAGAAATGAGCCAGAATCTTGCACATGTGTGTTACCATACACACATACATAGAGCTCTGCTAAGATGTGTTATAGTATCTGGAAGCTATAAAAAATTTCAAAAACTTCCACCCTTCCAAGGTAGCAATTAGTTCACCCCTAAGGACAATATAGTAGGATTCCTAGTCCTGGTTTTCACAGACATTGTATCTCTGGCTACAAACAGAACTGTAAGACCAGGAGCGGCCTTAGGTCAACTGGTGCCCTAGGCAAAAGGGCACCATGGCACCCTCCACCACACCGCCCAGTGCCCCCAACCTGGTCTACCTACACCAAATAAATACTGGATAAGTGCCTCTACTAAAGTGGCACCCTAGGAGCCGCCTAGTTGGCCTATGCCTAAGGCCGGCTATGTGTAAGTCACAATCTTTACTGCCTAAATCAGGTAATTTAATTTCAGACTATTTTTCAAAGTTACCACAAAACCACTAGGAATGAAGTGTACAAATGAGTAAAGCAACAAATAGCCAAAAGTTCCACTTTTAATAAAAAAATCAATCTCTAGCGCCTTGGCTTACACAAAGCCTTCTGGGAGTAAAGCACAATAAAAAATCACTTCCTATATAGAGAGAAAAAACTCCACAAAACATCAATAATACAATTAATTAATTAATTAATTAATTAATTAATTAATTAATTAATTAAACAATTAAGTATAATTTATACAATTAAATACAATTATACTAAATATTTCCAACAGCATTCAGTATTGAGCCCCCTAGGGATCAACTAGAGGTCAAAGAGAAATATTTCAATATAAATAAACCTTCCTTGTGAAGCAATTTTCTTGCTGTATTGCAATACTCTAATTCATGTTGCACTTTTTCTAATACAGTAGCCTTTAAAGCATTTAAATCACCATTATGAAAACACTAAAAATGTTGGGTTAAAGGACTTTCAAGTTTACCAGATTTAATGTTCCTAAGATGTTATTGTAATCTGGTCTTGAAAGCTTTTTTAGTTTGTCCCACACAAAATAAATCACACTCACATTTAATTGCATACATTACACATTCTGCAAGGCAATTAAATTCCCCCGTAGGTTAAAAAGGTACACCATTTATCTTGTCGAATGTCTTAACTATATATGTACAACTAATACACCTGTTACAGGAAAAAGTACCAAAATTACTAACACAATGTGTCAAGGCATCAGAAGGTCTTTTAAACTTTGTGTAAGCCGAGGCGCTAGAGTTTTATTTTTCAAAGTTAGCTGGACTGAGATTAACCTCTTCTCTTCCAGTTTCCACTGCTACAATATATTCATTTCAACAGTTACAATACAATCTGATATATAGGTATATTTCTTTTCTGTCCAGCAGGACTGACTGTTGGTACATTTTTGACACAAGCAGTTTTACAAATACATTTTCAACACAAGCACCTGTACAAATCAGTTTGATATACAAATGACATATAATTCTTTACAAAACTCCATCTAGCTATGCTGGCATATGTTAAACATACACTGCCCTACTTCTCCTGGCATAGCTGGCAATACCTCACATGATTGCACTCCCATATGGAGCCTTTTTAGGCAATGCCAAATTGACAAATCTTCCAACACAGCAAAATTTACCCGAGGAAATCTAAAATGTGTTACTGCTCAATGCCAGGAGTCTAACCAAAAAGTTCCACTCGCTCTCCAAGCTCTCCTCACTTTGGGCAATGCGAATATCTCTGCAGTTGTGAAAACATGGTTTCAAGCTGCAGAGAGTACCCTGGCAGTGCAAGACTTCAGTGCCTTACACACATTTAAACCAGCAACTGCACAGATACGCACTAAAGGTGGAGGTATCTCAATCTACATCAATAACAAGCATACCTCTAGGTTGGTCAAATAGTATGATGCACTGGAGTTCCTACATATCCAGATTACTGTAGACAAATTCCCATATTATATAATAGCAATGTACCCTAAATGCCCCATGAAATGCATAGCTCATACTTAGACCTACTAGAGACACTCACTACTCAACCAAATACCATACTCATGAGAGACTTTATCTAATCCTCTATAAACTGGGAATCCTACATGACTCCCAAGTTTGCAGGTGAAGACATTCTTACAATTTGTAAACGCAAACACCTGGACCAGTTAGTGCATGTTCCTACTAGAGATACAAACATATTGACTGGACCTGGTACTCACAAATATGGGAGAATGCTGCACCCCTCAAGTGTTATGTGACCTCTGTTAAGGTCAGACCACAAAGCAGTCTAGTTCGAAATATGAATAAATTCTGTAAATCTATCAAATCCTGCAATGGTTAAAAATTATTCCAAGGCATAATACTTTTATTAAGTGATAACCTGTCAAAATTTCAGGTATATACAAACCCAGATAACAGGGCAATCTATGCAGAATTATTTACAGAAGCTCTGTACAACCGTGTAAATGATTGCATACTGCCTGCTGGGCCTACCATAAGTAAGCCCAAAACTAGTCAAAAAAACAAGCCACTCTGCTGGAATACAAAATTAAACAGGTTGTACAGCAAAAGAAAAGTCATAGCTAAAATTAGGAAGTGTAATACCAAAAAAAGATTAAAACTCTTTCATTAAACTGAATAGACAACTAAGAGGATAATTAAGTCCAACAAAGCAAATTTTGAGGTAAACATTGCATCCCAGGCCAAGGTCAACCATAAGGCCTTTTATGGTGTCACCCCCAAGAAATACCATCTAACATAATCCCACCAACTGCCAGTAGGAGCAGGTCTTAGTTGCACTCTATAAGGTCAGAACACAGCTTTGATGAGCCCCAATAATAACCCACCTGCCTACTACACAGCCCTATCTCCATAGTCTGTTTCATTCAGACTGCTGAGAGATGATTTCTGCCTGGCATACTAAGCATCCTTGGATTCCGTTGTGATGAATCTTTTGCATATCCACAAAATGAACATTATGACAACTACTAGATCTAAGGATCTAAACTTTTTCTTATGACTTAAATAGGATATGTTGGAGGGACAGCTATGTATCTCAGTGAATCGCTATTCTCTGGAATAGGCTTCTCGTCCATGTGAAGCAAAGTCCTTCCCTGACATTATTCAAGTGCAACCTGGACCAGTGGGTGGGAAATGAGAAATTCACCCCTGGCCTGATACCTATGTCTCTGATGGGCAAAGGAAGCCATTAAATCATGCCCTAAGAAATATAGACCCCTTAAAATAACCTCTAAGGCACAATAACTCATGGGTTATGTTTAGATTGCATGGATAGGCTTATAAAAGACACAGTAGTTGGTCAACCTCGTGTACACCTATGAACCAATGAATATGTTATGCACCCTCTGTGTAGGGGGACCTGCTACCTCACTTCAATGATCATTAAATTTACTACCTCTGAGTTAGCAGGAAAAAAAGGGAAAATTTAAAACAAAACAAAAAAGGCCCCCTTTTCACTTTACTCTGAACTACCTTAGCTCAAGCATAGGATAAACATCTTCAATCACAAAACAAAAGCCTACACATTGGTGGATCCACTATATATATTTGCTGGAAAATTAATAATGCTAAGCATTTACAGAAAAATGTATTTGACTAATGTTAGTGTTCCCCTGATAATGTCCAAGTAGACTGCCTGAATCAGCCCCCAGCTTGTGTCTTTTACCACATAGTCACAGAATGTGTTATATTTGTCTGATGAGACTTTCCTGGACAAATGGTGTTAAGGAATTATAGGTCCCACATATCTCTGTCAAATCAACATATGAGATTTCATATTAAATATTACAAACAGGATTCATATAACCAGTTCACAGAAACACCACACACACACACACACACACACACACACACACACACACACACACACACACGCACACGCACACGCACACGCACAC